>NC_088807.1:17074064-17248064 GCF_011386835.1 Chrysemys picta bellii | reverse complement strand
AAATGCCTTCATTACCCCTTGAATGGCTCTTTAACAGTTTCAGTGTTGTGCTAATAGCTCTGGCAGGCTGGAGACTTTTTCTCTTTTAACTACTAGATCCCCTTCCCAGGGCATGTCTTCACTACCTGCCGGATCTGCGGGTAGCAATCGATCTATTGGGGATCGACTTATCGTGTCTAGTGAAGACGCGATAAAATAGATCCCTGATCGCTCTGCCGTCGACTCCGGAAATCCACCGCGGCAAGAGGCGGAAGCGGAGTCGACAGCGGCGCGGCAGCGGTCGACTCGCCACCGTCCTCACAGCCAGGTAAGTCGACCTAAAATACACAACTTCAGCTACGCTATTCATGTACCTGAAGTTGCTTATCTTAGGTCGACCTCCCCCCCCACCAGTGTAGACCTAGCCTCAGAGCCTGCAGGAAGGGACAGAACAGGGATAGGAAAACCAGTAGGGTGAAAACTAAGACGCAGTGGTGCCCCGAATTTTCAGGTGCCCTACGCATCTGCCTATGCCTGAGGACAGCCCTGGGCGCCCCCAATTCGCCACTGGCTAGTTCGCCTAGTGGTTGCACCGGCCCTGGTCGTGGGGCATCTGTCACAGGACCCAGCCAGTGCCTTCCCCGGCCATCCAGCAGAACTGCTGTGAGAGGATTTACGGCTCTGTGCGTCACATCCCAGACCTCCTGGAGCCTGACCGGAAGCCAGACACTGCCCCAGCCTCGGGATCCAGACACCTCTCGGGGTGCAGCCCTTCCTCTCAGCACATCCCCCTTGGCATGGGAACCCAGCCATCCACCCAGCCCTTCGGCACAGCCAGGGCCGGCTCCAGGCACCAGCCTGGCAAGCAGGTGCTTGGGGTGGCTGCTCCGGAGAGGGGCGGCACGTCCAGCTATTCGGCGGCAATTCGGCGGACGGACCCTCACTCCCACTCGGAGCGAAGGACCGTCCGCCGAATTGCTGCCGCAGATCGCAATCACGATCGCGGCTTTTTTTTTTTTTGGCTGCTTGGGGCAGCCAAAACCCTGGAGCCGGCCCTGGGCACAGCATGCACCCCTCCAGCATGCGAGCTCCTGGAGCCTGACCGGAGGCCAGCCACTGCCCCCGCCTCAGGATCCAGACACCACTCGGGATGCAGCCCTTCCCCCCGGCACCTCCCTCTGGGCGTGGGAACCCAGCCATATGCCCAGCCCCTGGGCACAGCATGCTCCCCTCCCCAAACTGCCCCTCCAGCATGAAGCTGCTGTTTCCAGTTTCATGCCCTCAGCATGTGCAGCCGGTGTGAAGCAGACAACACATGGGCACCCAGTGCCCACTCTGACCTCGTCGTGCTCCTTATATTTGGTCATGGAAAGCCCAGGGAAGTGTAGATCATATAGTGCCATCAAACCTCCCAGCACCCTGGTGTCTGGCCCCATTGACTCCAAGGGAGTGGGGCCAGTTCACACCAGCTGGGATCTAGAGCGGGGCCATTGACTCTGGCCTTGCTTTTGTCCCATGGACTCTCCCTAGTGAGGTCATGTCTGTGGGTCACATGTGTTGTTGGGGCCCCGAGCCCAAGGGTCCATTGATCTCTCTCTCAGAAGGTTATTTTGGGTGTGAGTCCTTCACGGAAACAATTTTTAAGTGTTCCTGCTCTCCTGAGTGGTGGAGCTGGGGGAGAACTGAACACACAGGGGAATCGCCCTGAAGCTTTTCCTCTCTTTGGACTAACTTCTGCTCTGATTTACTGATCTGCTGCGTATAGCGGAGCGTGTCCCAAACGCAGCTGCGAAGAGCGTCCAGGGGGCAGATACAGGGTCCCTGCACAGGGCCGGGGGAGTGAAGCACAGAGCATGGGCAATAGCTAATGGGTGTGTGGCTTGGGCACCCGAGGGCAGCTCAGTTGGTGAGCAGGGCCGGCTCCACGTTTTCTGCTGCCCCAAGTGGAAAAAAAAAAGCCGCGGCAGCACGATCGTGCCGCTCCATTCTTCTGTGGCAATTCAGCAGCAGGTCCTTCGCTCCAAGACAGACTAAGGGACCCGCCGCCGACTTGCCGCCAAAGACCCGGACGTGCCGCCCCAGTACCGGCCGGAGTGCCGCCCCTTCATATTGGCCGCCCCAAGCACCTGCTTCCTTAGCTGGTGCCTGGAGCTGGCCCTGGGTGAGGCAGCTGCCTCTAAACCCTCCCACCCAGAGCACAGAGGAAGTGGAGAGTAACAGCGGCTCACTGCACTATCCAGCGATGCCGTAGCCGTGTCGGTCCTGGGGTACTAGAGAGACGAGGTGGGGGAGGTAACAGATTTTATTGGACCAGCCTCTGCTGGTGAGAAAGACACTTTGGAGTTTACACGGCCCTCGTCTCTGGGTCCTGTGCAGTTTGACACTTGTCTCTCTCACCAGCCGGAGCTGGGTCAATAAGAGATGTTACCTCACCCCCCTGGCCTCTCTGACTGTTCTGTAGATGCTCCTCTGCAGCTTTAAGCCCTTTACACAGGGAGGGTAAATAGCTTCTTCATATGAGGAAACTGAGGCGCAGCCTTGCCCAAGGTCAGTGACAGGATTAGAATGGAAGTTGCCAGACTCCTAGTCTAGCACCATCCCCACTAACCCACACAAGAGGTCACAGCCTCACTCCACAGTGCAGCAATTCCCCTCACGGTGCATAATAGTTACATGGCAAGAGGTTGGGGACCCACTGGGGTCGGCTGTGCCACTAGGCGGATGCAGGGGCTCCTTGCCATGAGGACTGTCAGCAGTGAGGTGGGAGAGGAGGGCGGAGGGTAAGTGAATGTAGAGCGATGGTCCCGTGTAACCAAGGGTGAAGGGCTGCAAAGGGCAGAAGGAGCTGTCACGGTCAGTAGCTGTGATTGTCTTTCTGTGGCGCAGGTGAAGGGTTTGAGTGCTGGGAGCTGCTGGTCAGTGCCAGGTGAGGACATGGTGCAGGCTAATTTGGGCATTGCTCTAAGAGAGCAGAGTTTCGGTGGCGTGGGCGCTTAGCGTCACTCCATGCTGCCTGGCACTCAGAAGTTTGAGTTTTGCTGAATTCGGTGTCCCAGAAGGGCATGAGCTGCGTTAACAAAGTTTTTTAACATAAGAACGGCCGTACTGGGTCAGACCAAAGGTCCATCTAGCCCAGTATCCTGTCTACCTACAATGGCCAATGCCAAGTGCCCCAGAGGGAGTGAACCTAACAGGCAATGATCAAGTGATCTCTCTCCTGCCATCCATCTCCATCCTCTGACAAACAGAGGCTAGGGACACCATTCCTTACCCATCCTGGCTAATAGCCATTAATGGACTTAACCACCATGAATTGATCCCGTTCTCTTTTAAATGCTGTTATAGTCCTAGCCTTCACAACCTCCTCAAGTAAGGAGTTCCACAAGTTGACTGTGCACTGTGTGAAGAAGAATTTCCTTTTATTTGTTTTAAACCTGCTGCCTATTAATTTCATTTGGTGACCCCTAGTTCTTGTATTATGGGAATAAGTAAATAACTTTTCCTTATCCACTTTCTCTACATCACTCATGATTTTATATATCACTATCATATCCCCCTTAGTCTCCTCTTTTCCAAGCTGAAAAGTCCTAGCCTCTTTAATCTCTCCTCATATGAGAGCCTTTCCAAACCCCTAATCATTTTAGTTGCCCTTTTCTGAAACTTTTCCAGTGCCAGTATATCTTTTTTGAGATGAGGAGACCACATCTGTACGCAGTATTCGAGATGAGGGCGTACCATCGATTTAGATAAGGGCAATAATATATTCTCCGTCTTATTCTCTATCCCCTTTTTAATGATTCCTAACATCCTGTTTGCTTTTTTGACTGCTGCTGCACACTGCATGGACATCTTCAGAGAACTATCCACAATGACTCCAAGATCTTTTTCCTAACTTGTTGTAGCTAAATTAGCCCCCATCATATTGTATGTATAGTGGGTTTATTTTTTCCAATGTGCACTACTTTACATTTATCCACATTAAATTTCATTTGCCATTTTGTTGCCCAATCACTTAGTTTTGTGAGATTTTTTTGAAGTTCGTCACAGTCTGCTTTGGTCTTAACTATCTTGAGCAGTTTAGTATCATCTGCAAACTTTGCCACCTCATTTTTTACCCCTTTCTCCAGATCATTTATGAATAAATTGAATAGGATTGGTCCTAGGACTGACCCTTGGGGAACACCACTAGATACCCCTCTCCATTCTGAGAATTTACCATTAATTCCTATCCTTTGTTCCCTGTCTTTTAACCAGTTCTCAATGCATGAAAGGACCTTCCCTTTTATCCCATGGCAGCTTAATTTATGGGACCTTGTCAAAGGCTTTCTGGAAATCTAAGTACACTATGTCCACTGGATCCCCCTTGTCCACATGTTTGTTGACCCCTTCAAAGAACTCTAATAGATTAGTAAAACATGATTTCCCTTTACAGAAACCATGTTGACTATTGCTCAACAGTTTATGTTTTTCTATGTGTCTGACAATTTTATTCTTAACTATTGTTTCGACTAATTTGCCCGGTACCGACGTTAGACTTACCGGTCTGTAATTGCTGGGATCACCTCTAGAGCCCTTTTTAAATATTGTCGTTACATTAGCTAACATCCAGTCATCGGGTACAGAAGCCGATTTAAAGGACAGGTTACAAACCATAGTTAATAGTTTCGCAACTTCACATTTGAGTTCTTTCAGAACTCTTGGGTGAATGCCATCTGGTCCCGGTGACTAGTTACTGTTAGTTTATCAATTAATTCCAAAACCTCCTCTAGTGACACTTCAATCTGTGACAGTTCCTCAGATTTGTCACCTACAAAATCCGGCTCAGGTTTGGGAATCTCCCCAACATCCTCAGCCGTGAAGACTGAAGCAAAGAATCCATTTAGTTTCTCCACAATGACTTTATCATCTTTAAGAGCTCCTTTTGTATCTCGATCATTGAGGGGCCCCACTGGTTGTTTAGCAGGCTTCCTGCTTCTGATGTATTTAAAAAACATTTTGTTATTACCTTTGGAGTTTTTGGCTAGTCGTTCTTCAGACTCCTCTTTGGTTTTTCTTATTACATTCTTGCCCTTAATTTGGCAGCGTTTATGCTCCTTTCTATTTGTCTCACTAGGATTTGACTTCCACTTTTTAAAGGAAGTCTTTTTATCTCTCACTGCTTCTTTTACATGGTTGTTAAGCCACGGTGGCTCTTTTTTAGTTCTTTTACTGTGTTTCTTAATTTGAGGTATACATTGAAGTTGGGCCTCTATAAGCTATTTAATTTCCGAGCTTTTGGAACAGAAAAAGAATAGGAGTAATTACTAGCCCCTTCTGCAAGCAGCCACTGGAGACGGACGTGAGCAATGTTTTCTCAGTGGGTTACCCAAGTATTCACTTGTCAGCAGCGTATTGGTGCCCAGGAATCCTGGATTCTCCCCCCAGCTCTGGGAGAGAGGCGTGTCTTAGTGGTTATAAATCTGAGAACCCAATCTGGATTAGTCGCTCTGAAAACAGTGTCGGGCTCGAGCAGATCAAAGTGCATGCACATGTGTGTGTGTGTGCACGCTATGTCATTCTAGTCAGCTGTAATACAAGGAACCTATAGGCTGTATCCTGAGAGACATTAGCTCAAGCAGGTGACACCTGTGCTCCCCCAAGTGCATGTTGTGTCCACCCAGAGCAAGATTCCCTCCCAGTAGATTGTAGCTAAGGTGAAGGTGCACTGGGCTGGGAGCCAGGAGCTCTGTTCCCAAGTCTGCTGTCTAGTTCTAAGCACAGCCCTTGTTACTGATTTGTTACCTGCACACTCCACCCACCTTTACCCGTCCGTGGGCTCAAGGAGTAACCTGGTTCATTTAGGCACCCCCGCGCTTTCCCACTTCCTAGGGCTCAGGGAGTCATTTTCTGCAGGTTTGTTGGGCCTTATACCAGTGAAAGAGCCTTACATAGTAATATCCTTAACCTCTATTTATGAACAGCTACCCAAACAGAACGCACAGGGGAAGCAGACAATGCTCACCGCTCCCAATAAGGCAGACGGACTTTTCCTGGGGGCCAATCAGTGTCAGGTCATCTGGGGCTCCAGCTGCTGCATTGTGGGCTGGCAGGGTGCTGAAGTCTGGCAGCTCTGATCTTGGGCTGTGCCCTGGAGTTAGCATCCAAAGAACTTCCTTTTGGACCCTAGTTTATATAGTGAAAGTTGAATCCTGCTTAGCTGTACCTGAACCAATCATTGCAAGCTAAAGTCCTAAACAATCCTTGCCCATTACAAAACAATTCTTTACCCAATCAGACCCCACCACCTTAGTTGATTTTATCTTGCAAAATTAGTTATGCACCAGACAGAAACAACCAAAGAACGAGACACAAACCACACAGCTAAACAATAGAGAAGTGGGCACCGTAAAGGCAAAACGTTAGGAGTAGCGATTTCCAATCACAGCTGTTGCTAAGTGGTTTCTTGCCAGACAGAACGCTATCCAAATTTTCCTAATGATCTTAAGCTCTGGTGATGGTGGGTACTATTAGGACAGGAGCTCCACCTTAAGAGCCCGATACTAGATTATTTTGATATATTTTAAAGGGAATGTGAAGATGTGACTTTTTGTTTCCTCCTTCATGGCTGCTGCTGCTTACTGCAGAAAAAGGCCTCAGACCCTACAGATTAGTGCCATCTCCTCAGCCAACTATGAGCCCCCTTCGCTCTCCAAATCAGCTGCACAAGGCCACTTCAGGCAGAGATGGGACAAGACCCCAGTCTCTGACACGGCCTTTCACACTGAATGTGCCACATATCTGTGCCATTGTTAGCCTCGCTTTAACCACAATCACAGTCCCCTCCCAGAGCCTGGGGGAGAACTGAGGAGCCCCAATCTGCAGTTTTCTTTAATTCTCCAGCAAATCGCTGTGTATCCCAGGGGCCAACTGTGTGTCACGACCCTCTCTTCGGGTGGCTCCGTGTAAAAGCACCAGCTTTCCCCTGGCGCTAAAGTGATAATGCTCTGGCCTGTGGGGCTGATGGACCAAAGTTCACACCAGGCTGATGATTCCTGGGGGCGCCTGTGGAAGTTTATGATCTTCTTAAAACCGCCCTCCAAGTTTATTTAATTCTCCCAGGGCGCAAACATCCCCTGACCCAGGCTGGAGCCCTGAGAGCCTAGAACTGGTCAGTGACGGTGCCGGGTGTGACCCAGACCAAGTGTCCTGCTGTGCAGCCGTTTGCTGCTCAGGGCTGGGGGCAGAGCCATCCGGAGCCCCGCGGGCCCTCACGGCCCTTTGCTTTGCCTTCCCTTAGGTATGGGGTGAGCGCTCAATACGCCTTCGTCATCAGCCTGAAAAGAACCTATTGCCAGAATGCAGCTGGTCTGGAAGAGGAGCTGCAGAAAATGAACAATGCCATTAACCAAACGGGCCTGTACGACCCGGCTGACAGGCACATCGTGGCTGCCACGATGAACTGTCTGGACTGCGGGATGGGGGAGCACGCCGAGTGGCACCTGCTCCACAGGGACCAGAACCAGAAGAGCCCAGTGAAGAAGCTCTTGGACCAGACCTACAAGAATAGCAGCTGCCTGATCTTCTTCCCCCTCAACTCACCCTGAGTGGGGATGTGCCTGCAGGAGAACGGGACCTCCAACATCCTAGAAATGGTGAGCGACACCTTCCGCCCCATCGACAACAACTACAAGGCCTTGGTCTTCCAGCAGATCTACGGGCAGGACCGGGACCTGGATCCCAAAAGCCTGCTGGAGGCCTGGCACCGGCTGCCCGACGTGTCCCTGCTGCGCTGTGACAACAACGGCTGCTGGGACTGCAGCAGGAACAACCCCGACATCAACATTAAAGCCTGCCTAGATGGGATGTGAGCCATGGGCAGCCGCTGCACCCACCTGGCAGGGAGCACAGAGGAGAGCAGAAGATACAGGGCAGAGCAGGGGGCACTGTCGGAGGGATGGGCGGTGGGGGGGAGGGCAGGGGACACCATTGGAGGGCTGAGGGGATGGCGGGAAAGGGGGCACCATTGGAGGGATGGGGGAGATGGGGGGCGGGGGCACCATCAGGGGGATGGCAGAGCAGGGAGCAATGAGAAGGGATGGACATGTTAAAGGGACTTTTGGGTTGCTGGATTTAAGACCCTGAGGGGAAAAGGACACTTACATGGGTGTCGGTCTTTTGCTCATGGTTTGTATTTATGAGCCCTAGTTGTGATGTTTTCCCTAATTAATTTTTAGCCTTAACAGTTAGTCCTGCCTGCTGGATGCGCTCGAACACTTTTTCCAGGTGCTCCAGGTGCTCTGCCCATGAATCAGAAAAAATGGCCACATCATCGAGGTAGGCAACTGCAGATTCTCCCAATCCCGCTAGGAGACCATCTACAAGTCTTTGGAAGGTGGCGGGTGCATTTCGCAACCCGAAAGGGAGTACATTGAATTCATACACCCCTGCCTGGGTGACGAAGGCTGACCTTTCCTTAGCAGGTTCATCTAGTGGTACTTGCCAGTACCCCTTGGTTAGGTCTAAAGTAGAGATGAATTGGGCATGTCCCAATTTCTCCAATAGCTCATCTGTGCGTGGCATTGGATAGTTGTTAGGACGAGTTACAGCATTTAGCTTACGGTAGTCCACGCAAAAGCGTATTTCCCCATCTGGTTTGGGAACTAGAACCACTGGAGATGCTCATGCACTATTAGAGGGGTGGATTATACCCATCTGTAGCATGTCCTGGATCTCCCTTTGTATAGCAGTTTTGGCATGAGGTGACTCCCGGTAGGGTGGGGTTCTAATTGGGTGAGCATTACCTGTGTCAATGGAGTGGTATGCCCGTTCGGTCTATCCTGGAGTGGCTGAGAAAATTGGTGCAAAGCTTGTGCACAGCTCCTTGATCTGCTGTCGCTGCAGACGTCCAAGGATCATGGAGAGGTTCACCTCTTCTACGCCACCATCCTTTTTTCCTTCATAGTAGACACCTTCAGGCCACTCCGCGTCATCTGTTTCCTGGGCTGTAAACTGGCAAACGTTTAATTCTCTGGAATAAAAGGGCTTAAGAGAATTAACATGGTATACCTTAGGCTTTATGTTGGAGGTGGGGGAGGCTATGAGATAGTTAACAGCTCCTAGGCGCTCCTGGACCGTGAATGGTCCTTCCCATGACGCTTCCATTTTATGGGCCTGGAGCGCCTTTAAGACCATGACTTGGTCTCCTACTTTGAAGGACCGTTCTCTGGAATGTTTATCAAACCAGGCCTTTTGCTCTTCCTGAGCATCCTTTAGGTTTTCTTTAGCAAGGGCTAAAGAGTGTCGGAGGGTGCTTTGTAGGTTGCTTACAAAGTCTAGAATGTTAGTTCCTGGAGAAGGCGTAAACCCCTCCCATTGCTGCTTCACCAACTGTAATGGCCCCTTAACCTCGTGGCCATACACAAGTTCAAATGGTGAAAATCCTAAACTGGGATGTGGTACAGCCCTGTAGGCAAAAAGCAACTGCTGCAACGCTAGATCCCAATCATTGGAGTGTTCATTTACGAATTTACATATCATGGCCCCCAAAGTTCCATTAAACCTCTCCACCAGGCCATTGGTTTCATGGTGGTAAGGGGTGGCAACCAAGTGATTCACCCCATGAGCTTCCCACAGGTTTTCCATGGTCCCTGCCAGGAAATTAGTTCCCGAATCTGTAAGGATGTCGGAGGGCCAACCTAAGGCCCTGGCAAAAATGTCTGTTAATGCCTGGCACACACTTTTAGCCCTGGTGTTGCTTAAGGGTACTGCTTCCGGCCATCGGGTAGCAAAATCCATGAAAGTTAGTACGTACTGCTTTCCTCTGGGTGTCTTCTTTGGGAAAGGACCCAGAATATCCACACTACACGCTGAAATGGGACCTCAATTATGGGTAGTGGCTGGAGAGGGGCTTTAACCTGGTCTTGGGGCTTTCCCACTCGTTGGCACACCTCACAAGACCGGACATAATTAGCAACATCCTTGCCCATTCCCTCCCAGTGGAAGGACTTCCCCAACCGGTCTTTGGTTCTGTTCACCCAAAAATGGCCACTGGGATGATCATGGGCTAAGCTCAAGAGCTTTACCCGATACTTAGTGGGAACTACCAACTGTCTTTGAGGATGCCAGTCTTCCTGGTGCTCACCAGAAAGAGTCTCCTTGTATAAAAGTCCTTGTTCTACAACAAACCAGGATTGGTTAGAAGAGCTGAGAGGCGGTGGGGTGCTCCGTGCCGCTGCCCAAGCTTTCTGAAGGCTGTCATCTGCTTCCTGCTTGGCCTGGAACTGTTCTCTTGATGCTGGAGACATCAGTTCCTCCTTGGACTGTGGACTGGGGCTTGGTCCCTCTGGAAGCAATGCAGGTGCTGGGGCTGTTTCCAGGGGTATTCTATTTGCTACCCAAGATCCATAAACCTGGATATCCTGGACGCCCCATCATCTCAGGCATTGGCACCCTAACATCAGGCTTGTCTGGTTATGTAGTCTCTCTCCTCAGACCCTACGCTACCAGCACTCCCAGCTATCTTCGAGACACCACTGACTTCCTGAGGAAACTACAATCCATCGGTGATCTTCCAGAAAACACCATCCTGGCCACTATGGACGTAGAAGCCCTCTACACCAATATTCCACACAAAGATGGACTACAAGCTATCAGGAACAGTATCCCTGATAATGTCACAGCTAACCTGGTGGCTGAACTTGGTGATTTTGTCCTCACCCACAACTATTTCACATTTGGGGACAATATATACCTTCAAGTCAGCGGCACTGCTATGGGTACCCGCATGGCCCCACAATATGCCAACATTTTTATGGCTGACTTAGAACAACGCTTCCTTAGCTCTCGTCCCCTAACGCCCCTACTCTACTTGCGCTACATTGATGACATCTTCATCATCTGGACCTATGGAAAAGAAGCCCTTGAGGAATTTCACCATGATTTCAATAATTTCCATCCCACCATCAACCTCAGCCTAGATCAATCCACACAAGCGGTCCATTTCCTGGACACTACTGTGCTAATAAGCGATGGTCACATAAATACCACCCTATACCGGAAACCTACTGACCGCTACACTTACCTACATGCCTCCAGCTTCCATCCAGGACACACCACACGATCCATTGTCTACAGCCAAGCTCTAAGATATAACCGCATTTGCTCCAATCCCTCGGATAGAGACAAGCACCTACAAGATCTCTATCAAGCATTCTTAAAACTACAATACCCACCTGCTGAAGTGAAAAAAACAGATTGACAGAGCCAGACGAGTACCCAGAAGTCACCTCCTACAAGACAGGCCCAACAAAGAAAATAACAGAACACCTCTAGCTGTCACCTTCAGCCCCCAACTAAAACCTCTCCAGCGCATCATCAGAGATCTACAACCTATCCTGAAAGATGATCCTTTACTCTCACAGATCTTGGGAGACAGACCTGTCCTTGCTTACAGACAACCCCCCAACCTAAAGCAAATACTCACCAGCAACCACACATCACTGAACAAAACCACTAACCCAGGAATCTATCCTTGTAACAAACCCCGATGCCAACTCTGTCCACATATCTATTCAAGTGACATCATCATAGGACCTAATCACATCAGCCATACCATCAGGGGCTCGTTCACCTGCACATCTACCAATGTGATATATGCCATCATGTGCCAGCAATGCCCCTCTGCCATGTACATTGGCCAAACTGGACAGTCTCTGCGCAAAAGAATTAATGGACACAAATCTGACATCAGGAATCAAAATACTCAAAAACCAGTGGGAGAACACTTTAACCTGTCTGGTCATTCAGTGACAGACCTGCGGGTGGCTATATTACAACAGAAAAACTTCAAAAACAGACTCCAAAGAGAGACTGCTGAGCTAGAATTGATATGCAAACTAGACACAATCAACTCCGGTTTGAATAAGGACTGGGAATGGCTGAGCCATTACAAACATTGAATCTATCTCCCCTTGTAAGTATTCTCACACTTCTTAACTGTCTGTACTGGGCTAGCTTGATTATCACTTCAAAAGTTTTTTTTCTCTTAATTAATTGGCCTCTCAGAGTTGGTAAGAAAACTCCCACCTGTTTATGCTCTCTGTATGTGTGTATATATATCTCCTCAATATATGTTCCATTCTATATGCATCCGAAGAAGTGGGCTGTAGTCCACGAAAGCTTATGCTCTAATAAATTTGTTAGTCTCTAAGGTGCCACAAGTACTCCTGTTCTTCTTTTTGCGGATACAGACTAACACAGCTGCTACTCTGAAAACTTTCCATTGACTGTGAACCGCTGTCCGCTGGTGCACTATGTGGTATCTCAGGCTCTGGCTGAGCCTCCTGGGTAGGGTTATCTGCTGCTTCTGCCAGGTCAGGCTCGCTGGTGCCCTCTGGCATTGGAGTTGTAGACGGGTTTGCAAGCGCTGGAATCAGTGCTGGCAATGGTTCTGGTGCTGGTTGCGTTGCCAGTTCCGGTTCTGGGACTGGCTTTGGCTGGGTCTCTGGGATTGGATCCACTGCGGCTGTTGCAGTCGTTGGCAGGGGATCCAGTTCCACCACCGTTGTTTGGGTCTCTGGTAACACAGACGGGGCCCTGGTGGACGGCTCAGGAACAGGGATGGGGGTGAAAGCTTGCTTAGTCTGGCTGCGGGTGACTATTCCCACCCTCTTGGCTAGCTTCACATGGTTGGCCAAATCTTCCCCCAGCAGCATGGGAATGGGATAATTGTCATAGACTGCAAAAGTCCACATTCCTGACCAGCCCTTGTACTGGACATGCAACGTGGCTGTAGGCAAGGTTACAGACTGTGACACGAAGGGTTGAATTGTCACTGTAGCCTCCGGGTTGATGAGTTTGGGGTCCACTAGGGATTGGTGGATAGTTGACACTTGTGCCCCAGTGTCCCTCCAAGCGATAACCTTCTTTCCGCCCACTCTCAAGGTTTCCCTTCGCTCCGAGGGTATGAGAGAGGCATCTGGGTCTGGGGATCTTTGGTGTGATTGGGGTGTAATGAACTGTAATCGGTTGGGGTTCTTGGGGCAGTGAGCCTTTATATGTCCCAGTTCATTACATTTAAAACATCGCCCAGCTAAGGTATCACCGGGGTGATGTTGGTTGGTGGAGACTGGTGTGGTGGGGTGAGGAGGCGTCTGGGGTTTCCCTTGGGATGTGGGTGGGGCCTTGGTTGTCCCAGGTGGTAAGGTTTTGTTTCGGCTTGCCCCTTCTGATATTCACTCCAACTGCTACTAGTTTTTTTCTTTTCTGCCACCTCCACCCATTTGGCTCCAATCTCCCCCGCCTCAGTTACAGTTGTGGGCTTCCTATCTAGGATGTACCTTTCTATTTCCTCAGGAACACCCTCTAAAAACTGCTCCATTTTTACTAGGGAAAGCGGATCTTCCAGAGATTTAACATTTGCTCCTGATACCCAGGCATCACAATTTTTGTCAATATGGTAGGCATGCCGGGTAAATGACACATCGAGTTTCCACTTTAGGGCTCTGAACCGCCGACGGGCATGCTCAGGTGTTAGCCCCATTCTGAGTCTGGCCTTGTTTTTAAAAAGTTCATAACTGTTCATGTGTTCCTTAGGCATTTCAGCCGCCACCTCTGCTAAGGGTCCACTGAGCTGCGGCTTCAGCTCTACCATGTACTGGTCTGCAGCGATGCTGTATCCAAGGCAGGCCCTTTCAAAATTTTCTAAGAAGGCCTCAGTATCATCGCCTGCCTTGTAGGTGGGGAATTTTCTGGGATGGGAAGTGGTACCTGGAGAGGGGTTGTTGGGATGGGCTGTTGTATCCGGCTTAGCCTTTGCTACTTCCAGTTCATGCTTCCTTTCTTTTTCTCTCTCCTCCATCTCTTTTTCTTTCAGCTCCATCTCTTTTTCTTTCAGCTCCATCTCTCTTTTGTGGGCCTCCTCTTTGGCTTTCTCTTCTCTTTCTCTCTGCTGTGTCTCGAGTTTTGTTAATTGAAGCAGTCTCTGATGTTTTCTTTCATTTTCTTCTGCTTCTAGTTTGGCCAGTTCTATTTTTTTAGCTACTTCTTTGGTAGTCATTTTCCTGTTTTCTTGTGCTGGGTCACCCCCTCTGCAGTTGACTGAAACTGGGATGTACTCAGCTCTGGCTGCTGCTGAGTTAACAGAGACTTTCTAACTAGCTACTCCCAAGGATGTAAAAAGAAAAAAAAAAACAATTCAGCTTGTAAATTCTTTTTACCAGTCGTTTCTTTGCTCAATTGAACCCTTCTCTTAACAAAGGACCTTGTTAAAAAAAAACTTAACACCTCTGCCTTCAGGCAAGGAGAGATAAGATATGCATCTATCTACCTTCAGCTCTGCTTCTCAAGCAGCTAGAAGGGAAAAAAAATCTCACTGGCTTTTGGGTTTAAAATAATCCCACCTTTGCCACCATGTCAAGGCTGTATCCCCACTTTGAACTTTTAGGGTACAAATGTAGGGGCCTGCATGAAAACTTCTAAGCTTAACTACCAGCTTAGCTCTGGTCCCACTGCCACCATTCCCAATGGATTCCCTCCCTGGGAAGCCTTGAGAAACCTTTCACCAATTCCCCGGTGAATACAGATCCAAACCCCTTGCATCTTAAAACAAGGAGAAATTAACCATTCCCCTCCTTCCTCCCACCAACTCCTGGTGAATACAGATCCAACCCCCTTGGATCTAAAACAAGGAAAAATCAATCAGGTTCTTAAAAAGAAGGCTTTTAATTAAAGAAAAAGGTAAAAATCATCTCTGTAAAATCAGTATGCAAATTAACCTTACAGGGTAATCAAACTTAAAGAGCTCAGAGGACTCCCCTCCAGTCTAAGGTTCAAAGTACAGCAAACAAAGATAAACACTGTAGTAAAAGGTACATTTACAAGTTGAGAAAACAAAGGAAAACTAAGACGCCTTGCCTGGCTATTTACTTACAAGTTTGAAATAGGAGAGACTTGTTTAGAAAGATGTGGAGAACCTGGATTGATGTCTGGTCCCTCTCAGTCCCGAGAGCGAACGCCCACCCAAACAAAGAACACAAACAAAAAGCTTTCAAATCTTTGTGTGGGGGGGGAAGGCATCTTGTCCCCTTATTGGTCCTTTAGGTCAGATGCTAGCCAGGTTACCTGAGCTTCTTAACCCTTTACAGGGAAAAGGATTTTGGAGTCTCTGGCCAGGAGGGATGTTATAGTACTGTACACAGGACAGCTGTTACCCTTCCCTTTATAGTTATGACAAGAAGGTAAGAGCCTCCAAGAGGTTTTGGAACCTGCTCAGTCTGATCCATCTGGTGCCAGCTGAATTCTAGGTATGAAAAACAGTAGTTTAAGGTGGCAGAATTTTATTCCCTCCCTCGGATTTTGTCCCGTAGAATCACTGGGGACATTAGGGTTTGTCCTTTTCGTTTTACCTTTTCCTCCATCCCTCCTTCCTTTCTCTTCATCTCTTACTTCTTTTGTCCTTTCTCCTGTTCCCCTCCCACCACCGGGAGTGGTGTGTGTGTGTGTGTTGCTGGGGGTGCTCTTCACCTCCCCTTGTGGGAAGTTCATCCAAAACTGTGGGATTGAAATAGTGCTTGGACTCCACTGACACTAGATGCTGCCATCCTGTGGCTTAGCATTAGTGTCTGGGATGACTTGGGGCAAGATCTCAACCTCCCCGCAACCCACTTCACTGCTGTCAGAATGCTTCCTGCCCCCCCTGCTAGAGCCACCTCCCTGCCAAACCTGGGTAGGGGTGGAGAAGAGGGTTGTGATAACTTGAGCTGTGGTTTGGAGGTGGAACAGCTGTCAAGGGCACTGATGGGGAGGTAGCAGGAGCTCACCCTACAAGGAGGGGTGTTTGCACTGGAGGTTACTAGAAAGGACAAGAAGACTCCATTCTGGGGTTCAGGAGGTGAATTCATCCCTCACTGGTTGGCAGGTGCTGGGTGGAAATACTGCAGGTTCCAGGTGCCCTTAATTCCCCCTGATTCCTCGGGGCATTTGAGTCTCTGACAGGTTGTCGTTCCCTTGCAGCAGGAGGACGTCACGGCCAAAGTGATGCACCAGCTCCGCATCATCCGGCACTTGCGCCAGGTGCCTGAGACACTACAGGGGCTGTGCCCCCTCGCACTCACTAAAAGGGAAAGTGGTGGATTCTCCATCTCTTGATGTCATTGAATGAAGACTAGATGGCTTTCTGGACTGTGTGTACCCAAAAAGTAACTATTGTACTATACAGGAAGCCTATGATATGCAGGGGGTTAGATGAGATGCTCTAAAGGTCTCTTCTGGCCATAAAGTCTACTAATTTTGGAAACACTGAGTGTAGCATTGGGAGCAGCCTCTGATGTTCTACTGTCTAGCCGGCTTGCTTCCTAGAATGAAGACGCATTGAGTGGGGTGATCCACAGGGAGTAGCTCAAACCTTCAAAGTGTCAGGCCAGCAGCAGGACATTAGCACTTCAGGGTTTGGTTGGGTGTGGCAGTGACATCACAAAGGCCTTTTGCAGGACCTCAGCCTATTGGTCAAAGGTGTTAGGGAGGTGGTGACCTCACAGAGAGATGCTGACATCAGCCAGGCAGGACAGGGGCGCAGGGCCAGGGAAACCTCAGAGACCCCTGTGGCTTTGCTTCAGCAAGTCTCCTTCTCGAGGTCTCTCTTTGAGGACTGAGAGAGTATTAGGGTTCACGTATGTGAGTGCGAGCAGGAGCCTCTTTCGAGTTTTCTCCTTTCCTTTTACTTATTTTACTAGAAAACAGACGTCCCTGTTTAGAAGGTAAGAGCCTCCAAGAGGTTTTGGAACCTGCTCAGTCTGATCCATCTGGTGCCAGCTGAATTCTAGGCATGAAAAACACTAGTTCAAGGTGGCAGAATTTTATTCCCTCCCTGGGATTTTGTCCCATAGAATCACTGGGGACATTAGGGTTTGTCCTTTTAGTTTTACCTTTTCCTCCATCCCTCCTTCCTTTCTCTTCATCTCTTAATTCTTTTGTCCTTTCTCCTGTTCCCCTCCCACCACCAGGAGTGGTGTGTGTGTGTGTTGCTGGGGGTGCTCTTCACCTCCCCTTGTGGGGAGTTCATCCAAAACTGTGGGGTTGAAATAGTGCTTGGACTCCACTGACACTAGATGCTGCCATCCTGTGGCTTAGCATTAGTGTCTGGGATGACTTGGGGCAAGATCTCAACCTCCCCGTAACCCACTTCACTGCTGCCAGAATCCCTCCTCTCCCCACTGCTAGAGCCGCCTCCCTGCCCAACCTGGGTGGGGGTGGAGAAGAGGGTTGTGATAACATGAGCTGTGGTTTGGAGGTGGAACAGCTGTCAAGGGCACTGAGGGGGAGGTAGCAGGAGCTCCCCCTACAAGGAGGGGGGTTGGCACTGGAGGTTACTAGAAAGGACAAGAAGACTCCATTCTGGAGTTCAGGAGGTGAATTCATCCCTCAGTGGTGGGTAGGTGCTGGGTGGAAACAATGCTGGTTCCAGGTGCCCTTCATTCCCCGTGATTCCTCAGGGCGTTTGAGTCTCTGACAGGTTGTCGTTCCCTTGCAGCAGGAGGACGTCACGGCCAAAGTGATGCACCAGCTCCGCATCATCCGGCACTTGCAGACCACTCCTGGTGGTGGGAGGGGAACAAGAGAAAGGACAAACAAGTAAGAGATGAAGAGAAAGGAAGGAGGGATGGAGGAAAAGGTAAAACGAAAAAGACAAACCCTAATGTCCCCAGCGATTCTACGGGACAAAACCCCAGGGAGGGAATAAAATTCTGCCACCTTGAACTAGTGTTTTCCATGCCTAGAATTCAGCTGGCACCAGATGGATCAGACTGAACAGGTTCCAAAATCTCTTGGAGGCTCTTACCTTCTTGTCGTAACTATAAAGGGAAGGGTAACAGCTGTCCTGTGTACGGTGCTATAAAATCCCTCCTGGCCAGAGACTCCAAAATCCTTTTCCCTGTAAAGGGTTAAGAAGCTCAGGTAACCTGGCTGGCATCTGACCTAAAGGACCAATAAGGGGAGAAGATGCCTTCCCCCTCCTACCCCCCCCGCAAGATTTGAAAGCTTTTTGTTTGTGTTCTTTGTTTGAGAGTGCGTTCGCTCTCGGGACTGAGAGGGACCAGACATCAATCCAGGTTCTCCACATCTTTCTAAACAAGTCTCTCCTATTTCAAACTTGTAAGTAAATAGCCAGGCAAGGCGTCTTAGTTTTCCTTTGTTTTCTCAACTTGTAAATGTACCTTTTACTACAGTGTTTATCTTTGTTTGCTGTACTTTGAACCTTAGACTGGAGGGGAGTCCTCTGAGCTCTTTAAGTTTGATTACCCTGTAAGGTTAATTTGCATACTGATTTTACAGAGTTGATTTTTACCTTTTTCTTTAATTAAAAGCCTTCTTTTTAAGAACCTGATTGATTTTTCCTTTTTTTAGATCCAAGGGGGTTGGATCTGTATTCACCAGGAGTTGGTGGGAGGAAGAAGGGGGAATGGTTAATTTCTCCTTGTTTTAGATCCCAGGGGGGTTGGAACTGTTTTCACCAGGAATTGGTGGGAGGAAGGAGGGGAATGGTTAATTTCTCCTTGTTTTAAGATGCAAGGGGTTTGGATCTGTATTCACCAGGGAATTGGTGAAAGGTTTCTCAGAGCTTCCCAGGGATTGATGTCATTGAATGAAGACTAGATGCCTTTCTGGAATGTGTGTGCCCAAAAAAGTAACTGTTGTGCTATACATGAAGCCCATGATATGCAGGGGGTTTAAATGAGATGCTCTAATGGTCTCTTCTGTCCATAAAGTCTACTAATTTTGTTAAAACTGAGTGTAGCGTTGGGAGCAGCCTCTGATGTTTTACTGTCTAGCCGGCTTGCTTCCTAGAATGAAGACGCATTGAGTGGGGTGATCCACAGAAAGTACCTCAAACCTTCAAAGTGTCAGGCCAGCAGCAGGACATTAGCACTTCAGGGGAGGGGTGTGTATGGCAGTGACATCACAAAGAGCTTTTGCAGGACCTCAGCCTATTGGTCAAAGGTGTTAGGGAGGTGGTGACCTCAGAGAGAGATGCTGACATCAGCCAGGCAGGACAGGGGCGCAGGGCCAGGGAAACCTCAGAGACCCCTTTGGCTTTGCTTCAGCAAGTCTCCTTCTCGATGTCTCTCTTTGAGGACTGCGAGAGTATTAGGGTTCACGTATGTGAGTGCGAGCAGGAGCCTCTTTCGAGTTTTCTCCTTTCCTTTTAGTGATTTTACTAGAAAACAGACGTCCCTGTTTAGAAGGTAAGAGCCTCCAAGAGGTTTTGGAACCTGCTCAGTCTGATCCATCTGGTGCCAGCTGACTTCTAGGCATGGAAAACAAACAGACACTCTCTGTCCCACAGAGCTGCCATCTGCCTGCTTCCCGTCTCCCGGCAGGAACCGCTCTTTGCTACGGCTTGGACCTGCTTCCACTGCTCCCTGGGGGATTGGCAGTTTCACTGGCTCAGGCTGCGCTGCCCCTTGCTGCCTCATCCGAGCCAGCTCAGACACCGTCTAGGGCTCTTCTGAAAGGTCTTTGTGTAAAATCCCAATGCCAGCATCCACTTCTCCCCGAGATGCTCCCCACGGCTACGGGAGACAGAGCTCGCCCCCCTCCCACCTTATGCGGGGATTGTGGCTGGGTCAGTCTGGGCCCCCGAGAGCGAGATGTCAACATTGGGCTTCAGCGCCAAAGGGTTTGACCCGACCCCGCTCCAGCCGCAGCTCCAGAGCCAGGACAAGCGAGTGCACGTTGGGGGAGAGGTGTTACAGGTGCTGCCGGCGACCTTTACATCCAAAGCCATCTGTCCTCATGGCACTGGCCTCTCCTTGCACCCCACACAATGCTCCTGAAACTGGATTAGTAAATGGAACGAATTTCCATTCAGACAGAACCAAGGGCTTAGACCTCAACTGCCTTCAGTGAAGATAACAACTCTTAATTGCTCACCTCAGGGTGGACTGATTTAAATTAAAGCCTTTAATCACCATGCAGAAAACCTTGCTTTGAATCCTCTATTGGAATTGTGTTTGGCATTCGTACTTCAGTCATTTTCCTAAAGACGGGGTAACTTTCCTTGGTGGGGAACCATCACAATGTCGATTTACGACTAAATATAATCTGGACATGAAATGTGCTGCTTTGTTTGTTTGCTAACCAGGAGGATACGTCCTTCCTCGGATACGAAATCCTTTCAGCCGGCACCAGCCAGAAAACAAGTAGGCAAACATTTGACAGAACAGACAGAGAAACCTCACAGACAGACACCCACATGGACGCTGTCTACATGCATGTGTGAACCAGCAGGGAGCTCTTGCTGAAAAGTTCCCTCTTTAGCTGGGCATCTCTGGGGAATGGTGACTATTTTCTGCTTCCGCTCTGCGATTGGAGTCCAACCAGGTGCCTAGGTTACAAAGAAGAGAAAAGTATTTCAGTCATTAAAAACTGAAGAGAAAACCTGACCCTGCCAGGGAGAGTAACCCACACATTCACCTGGGATCTTGCTGTCAGGGCACTACAGAATGGAAGTGCTGAGGAGAATAATGCACTCCCCAGAGACTGTCCTGGTCCAACCGTGAAAAGACCTTTTAGTCTTACCTCACCAGAGCCAGACCATAGGAAAGGACCAGTTCATGCGGTCTCATGTTGCCAGAGGTATCCAGGATTTACAGCCAATCAGATCTGCAGTGCAATCCACAGCTAAAGGCATTCTGTGTCCAGGCCTATGTAAGCGGGGGAATGGTCCCGCTATCGTGGGGACCTTTCCTGGCTCATACACTACCCCTGTGGAATTGGCTGGTGAAAGGATCTGAGTCCTCGCTCCCACTCCCTTCACCCAGAGGCCCGCCTGACTCCAGGACAGCCATTCTACTCTCGTGTGGCAGAGTCCTTGTAACCCAGACAAGGCTGGGCCCAGGATTCCTGGGGCTCGACCCCCAATCTGGTTGTTGTACTTAGGATAGGGCTCGGGTGTCTCCACTCCGGGGTACTCTCTCTGCTCCGGACGCTTCCCTGACCCATTGATCATCGCATATAGTTCAAAGCAAACACAAGTTATTAAACAGCAAGTCATTAAAAACAAGGAGAAACTGGGGAAGGTGAAAGGAAAAGCCGTCACCCCGCTCTGTGGCACGGGGACCCCAAACAGCTGTGGCTGGAATGTCAGGGCAGTTCACAGTCTGTCCCTCATACGTCCCAGGCCCCTGGCCAGGCCCTGGCTGTGCTGCAGGGACGCCGCGGGTCGGACACTCGCTCTGGCGGTGGACACACGCCCTCAGGGTCTAGGTGGCAGGGCCCCTCCCCCCCCCCCCGCGGGGGTTACAATACCCCTCCCAGTGCGGCCTGCAAGGCCTCTTGACTGGTGGGGCCCGCTGCCCAGGGACCCACACACTCTGCCCAGCTGCTCCCCGCACCTGGCTCCAGAGGGCTCCAGCCCCAGCCCCACTC
The DNA here is from genome assembly GCF_011386835.1 of Chrysemys picta bellii. NCBI lineage: Eukaryota > Metazoa > Chordata > Testudines > Emydidae > Chrysemys > Chrysemys picta. Next base: position 17,226,680 of record NC_088807.1, on the reverse strand, counting down.
TTCCCCCATACGGCTGCTGCTGGTCTGCCCCCCGCACGGCTCCCTGGGCTGCTCCTCTCCCCTCAGCTCAGCCCTGGTCAGGCAGCTCCAGCTCCCCCGGCCTCCTGACTGCCCCAACACACACAGTCACACTCACCTGTGTACGGTGCTATAAAATCCCTCCTGGCCAGAGACTCCAAAATCCTTTTCCCTGTAAAGGGTTAAGAAGCTCAGGTAACCTGGCTGGCATCTGACCTAAAGGACCAATAAGGGGAGAAGATGCCTTCCCCCTCCTACCCCCCCGCAAGATTTGAAAGCTTTTTGTTTGTGTTCTTTGTTTGAGAGTGCGTTCGCTCTCGGGACTGAGAGGGACCAGACATCAATCCAGGTTCTCCACATCTTTCTAAACAAGTCTCTCCTATTTCAAACTTGTAAGTAAATAGCCAGGCAAGGCGTCTTAGTTTTCCTTTGTTTTCTCAACTTGTAAATGTACCTTTTACTACAGTGTTTATCTTTGTTTGCTGTACTTTGAACCTTAGACTGGAGGGGAGTCCTCTGAGCTCTTTAAGTTTGATTACCCTGTAAGGTTAATTTGCATACTGATTTTACAGAGATGATTTTTACCTTTTTCTTTAATTAAAAGCCTTCTTTTTAAGAACCTGATTGATTTTTCCTTTTTTTAGATCCAAGGGGGTTGGATCTGTATTCACCAGGAGTTGGTGGGAGGAAGAAGGGGGAATGGTTAATTTCTCCTTGTTTTAGATCCCAGGGGGGTTGGAACTGTTTTCACCAGGAATTGGTGGGAGGAAGGAGGGGAATGGTTAATTTCTCCTTGTTTTAAGATGCAAGGGGTTTGGATCTGTATTCACCAGGGAATTGGTGAAAGGTTTCTCAGAGCTTCCCAGGGATTGATGTCATTGAATGAAGACTAGATGCCTTTCTGGAATGTGTGTGCCCAAAAAAGTAACTGTTGTGCTATACAGGAAGCCCATGATATGCAGGGGGTTTAAATGAGATGCTCTAATGGTCTCTTCTGTCCATAAAGTCTACTAATTTTGTTAAAACTGAGTGTAGCGTTGGGAGCAGCCTCTGATGTTTTACTGTCTAGCCGGCTTGCTTCCTAGAATGAAGACGCATTGAGTGGGGTGATCCACAGAAAGTACCTCAAACCTTCAAAGTGTCAGGCCAGCAGCAGGACATTAGCACTTCAGGGGAGGGGTGTGTATGGCAGTGACATCACAAAGAGCTTTTGCAGGACCTCAGCCTATTGGTCAAAGGTGTTAGGGAGGTGGTGACCTCAGAGAGAGATGCTGACATCAGCCAGGCAGGACAGGGGCGCAGGGCCAGGGAAACCTCAGAGACCCCTTTGGCTTTGCTTCAGCAAGTCTCCTTCTCGATGTCTCTCTTTGAGGACTGCGAGAGTATTAGGGTTCACGTATGTGAGTGCGAGCAGGAGCCTCTTTCGAGTTTTCTCCTTTCCTTTTAGTGATTTTACTAGAAAACAGACGTCCCTGTTTAGAAGGTAAGAGCCTCCAAGAGGTTTTGGAACCTGCTCAGTCTGATCCATCTGGTGCCAGCTGACTTCTAGGCATGGAAAACAAACAGACACTCTCTGTCCCACAGAGCTGCCATCTGCCTGCTTCCCGTCTCCCGGCAGGAACCGCTCTTTGCTACGGCTTGGACCTGCTTCCACTGCTCCCTGGGGGATTGGCAGTTTCACTGGCTCAGGCTGCGCTGCCCCTTGCTGCCTCATCCGAGCCAGCTCAGACACCGTCTAGGGCTCTTCTGAAAGGTCTTTGTGTAAAATCCCAATGCCAGCATCCACTTCTCCCCGAGATGCTCCCCACGGCTACGGGAGACAGAGCTCGCCCCCCTCCCACCTTATGCGGGGATTGTGGCTGGGTCAGTCTGGGCCCCCGAGAGCGAGATGTCAACATTGGGCTTCAGCGCCAAAGGGTTTGACCCGACCCCGCTCCAGCCGCAGCTCCAGAGCCAGGACAAGCGAGTGCACGTTGGGGGAGAGGTGTTACAGGTGCTGCCGGCGACCTTTACATCCAAAGCCATCTGTCCTCATGGCACTGGCCTCTCCTTGCACCCCACACAATGCTCCTGAAACTGGATTAGTAAATGGAACGAATTTCCATTCAGACAGAACCAAGGGCTTAGACCTCAACTGCCTTCAGTGAAGATAACAACTCTTAATTGCTCACCTCAGGGTGGACTGATTTAAATTAAAGCCTTTAATCACCATGCAGAAAACCTTGCTTTGAATCCTCTATTGGAATTGTGTTTGGCATTCGTACTTCAGTCATTTTCCTAAAGACGGGGTAACTTTCCTTGGTGGGGAACCATCACAATGTCGATTTACGACTAAATATAATCTGGACATGAAATGTGCTGCTTTGTTTGTTTGCTAACCAGGAGGATACGTCCTTCCTCGGATACGAAATCCTTTCAGCCGGCACCAGCCAGAAAACAAGTAGGCAAACATTTGACAGAACAGACAGAGAAACCTCACAGACAGACACCCACATGGACGCTGTCTACATGCATGTGTGAACCAGCAGGGAGCTCTTGCTGAAAAGTTCCCTCTTTAGCTGGGCATCTCTGGGGAATGGTGACTATTTTCTGCTTCCGCTCTGCGATTGGAGTCCAACCAGGTGCCTAGGTTACAAAGAAGAGAAAAGTATTTCAGTCATTAAAAACTGAAGAGAAAACCTGACCCTGCCAGGGAGAGTAACCCACACATTCACCTGGGATCTTGCTGTCAGGGCACTACAGAATGGAAGTGCTGAGGAGAATAATGCACTCCCCAGAGACTGTCCTGGTCCAACCGTGAAAAGACCTTTTAGTCTTACCTCACCAGAGCCAGACCATAGGAAAGGACCAGTTCATGCGGTCTCATGTTGCCAGAGGTATCCAGGATTTACAGCCAATCAGATCTGCAGTGCAATCCACAGCTAAAGGCATTCTGTGTCCAGGCCTATGTAAGCGGGGGAATGGTCCCGCTATCGTGGGGACCTTTCCTGGCTCATACACTACCCCTGTGGAATTGGCTGGTGAAAGGATCTGAGTCCTCGCTCCCACTCCCTTCACCCAGAGGCCCGCCTGACTCCAGGACAGCCATTCTACTCTCGTGTGGCAGAGTCCTTGTAACCCAGACAAGGCTGGGCCCAGGATTCCTGGGGCTCGACCCCCAATCTGGTTGTTGTACTTAGGATAGGGCTCGGGTGTCTCCACTCCGGGGTACTCTCTCTGCTCCGGACGCTTCCCTGACCCATTGATCATCGCATATAGTTCAAAGCAAACACAAGTTATTAAACAGCAAGTCATTAAAAACAAGGAGAAACTGGGGAAGGTGAAAGGAAAAGCCGTCACCCCGCTCTGTGGCACGGGGGACCCCAAACAGCTGTGGCTGGAATGTCAGGGCAGTTCACAGTCTGTCCCTCATACGTCCCAGGCCCCTGGCCAGGCCCTGGCTGTGCTGCAGGGACGCGGCGGGTCGGACACTCGCTCTGGCGGTGGACACACGCCCTCAGGGTCTAGGTGGCAGGGCCCCTCCCCCCCCCCCGCGGGGGTTACAATACCCCTCCCAGTGCGGCCTGCAAGGCCTCTTGACTGGTGGGGCCCGCTGCCCAGGGACCCACACACTCTGCCCAGCTGCTCCCCGCACCTGGCTCCAGAGGGCTCCAGCCCCAGCCCCACTCTTCCCCCATACGGCTGCTGCTGGTCTGCCCCCCGCACGGCTCCCTGGGCTGCTCCTCTCCCCTCAGCTCAGCCCTGGTCAGGCAGCTCCAGCTCCCCCGGCCTCCTGACTGCCCCAACACACACAGTCACACTCACCTCCACTGTGCCCACACACTTCCACCCACCCCCACACTCACCTCCACTGCCCCCACAAACTTTCACCCACCCCCACCCCACCCACACACTCACCTCCACTGCCCCCACAAACTTCCACCCACCCCCACACTCACCTCCACTGCCCCCACAAACTTCCACCCACACAACCCCCCCACACACACTCACCTCCACTGCCCCCACAAACTTCCACCCACCCCCACCCACACACTCACCTCCACTGCCCCCACAAACTTCCACCCACCCCACACTCACCTCCACTGCCCCCACAAACTTCCACCCACACACACCCCCCCACACACACTCACCTCCACTGCCCCCACAAACTTCCACCCACCCCCACCCACACACTCACCTCCACTGCCCCCACAAACTTCCACCCACCCCCACACTCATCTCCACTGCCCCCACAAACTTCCACCCACACACACCCCCACACACACACTCACCTCCACTGCCCCCACAAACTTCCACCCACCCACACACTCACCTCCACTGCCCCCACAAACTTCCACCCACCCCCACCCACACACTCACCTCCACTGCCCCCACAAACTTCCACCCAAACACACCCACACACTCATCTCCACTGCCCCCACAAACTTCCACCCACACACACCCCCACCCACACACTCACCTCCACTGCCCCCCACAAACTTCCACCGCCACCCACACATTCACCTCCACTGCCCCCCACAAACTTGCACGCCCACCCCCACCCTCACCTCCACTGCCCCCACAAACTTCCACCCACACACTCACACTCCTCCCCCACTCCCCAACACACCCATACATACTCTCCCCCAACACACACACACACACTCCACTCCCCCCACAACCTCCCTCCCCCATGCACACACACACTGCTGTGGACTGTAGTGTCACTGTTCAGCAATGTCAGTTGGTCGTGTTACTGACGGCTACTTTAAAAGGTGAGTTAAAAATGTCACTTTTACCGTACTCTGGGCATCTGCAGGAAGTTTTGTTTAAATTGTAAGATTCTTTTAGTAAAATCAGTTTCTCCCCTTGCAAGCCATTTCTGAACATTTGTGTGCATTTATAGTAAAGCCACTTAACTGTGGTCAGTGTATCAAACAATTGTGATTAACACAAAAACCAGAAAGACGGAATTAATTTTTAAGAAATGGAAAGGACAAAACTCAGAAAATACTAAATTGGAAAATCCCCAATAATAAAAGAGATTTCATAGGGCCCTACATAGGCATGTACCATCTTCCGAAACAACTCCCGGGGGTGGGGATGGGCTCAGGGTTCCAGGCTTGATCGATGGATGGGGAGCTCTGGGTTTGGGGCTCTGGTCTCCCACAACTGGGTAGAGACTCCAGGATCTGGGCTATAGCACCCAGGGCGGAGGGGGGGAGGGAGGACTTTGGGCTTGTGTCCAGGCTCAAGCCACCAAGAGAGATGAAGGGAAGAGACCTGGTCTTCGGCTGCCATGGGGTGGGATCAGGGCTCCAAGCTTCAGCCATTGGAGAGGTGGAGGGGAGTGGGAGGGTCTGGGCTCTGCGACTCATCCACAGGAGGGCAGGGAGGGATGTTGGGGCTCTGGACTTGAGCCACAAGAGGGGTGAGGGGGTCAGTGCTCCGGGCTTCAGCCACTGGGGTGATAGCCCCTCCTCCAATGCACTGGCCCCCAGACCCTCTCATCAGCTCCACCAGAGCGAAACCCAGTCCAGCACGTCCCGTTGCAGCTTGCAGACCCCTCAGTACAGCCCCACCATCACCTGGTCCTGCTCAGGGCTGCTGTCAGGCTCCTTGAATTCAAGTTTGTAAACTACTTTGTGACTCCCCAGGTACAATGTGATATATTCTGTACATGCAAAGTATCAGTCCTTTGTCAGCCTCTCCCAGAAATCAAAATTCCTGTTGCTAATGGTACCAGCCTCTGTCTGTATGTCAGTGTGTGTGTGTGTGTGTATGCATAAGTTTATTGTGATGTCATGTGTGACAAGAGCAAAGACCGTTCTGGTTCAGCATTCTTGCCCTGCCTTCAGTCTGCCAACTTGCTTGGTTGACAACGGCTAGTGAACCCAAGAGCTGATAGACGCGTACTATCCATCTGTCAACAACTTCTTGAATCAGCTATTTCCACAGGGTTTCGAAAGAAGATGAGATTTTACAAAAGGTAATTCCCAGATTCTTTTCCTGCTCCTTAGATCACACATGACAGGTTGTTGCCTCCTTCATAGATTCTAGGACTGGAAGGGACCTCAAGAGGTCACTGAGTCCAGTCCCCTGCCCTTAAGGCAGGACCAAATACTGTCTAGACCATCCCGGATAGATATTTATCTAGCCTACTCTTAAATATCTCCAGAGATGAAGATTCCACAACCTCCCTAGGCAGTTTATTCCAGTGTTTACTGAACAAGTTTTCTCCCTCCTCCTTATGACACCCTTTTAGATACCTGAAAACTACTATCATGTCCCCTCTCAGTCTCCTCTTTTCCAAACTAAACAAACCCAATTCTTTCAGCCTTCCTTCATAGTTCATGTTCTCAAGACCTTTAATCATTCTTGTTGCTCTTTTCTGGACCGTCTCCAATTTCTCCACATCTTCCTTGAAATGTGGTGCCCAGAACTGGACACAATACTCCAGTTGAGGCCTAACCAGTGCAGAGTAGAGCGCAAGAATGACTTCTCGTGTCTTGCTCACAACACACCTGTTAATGCATCCCAGAATCATGTTTGCTTTTTTTGCAACAGCATCACACTGTGACTCATATTTAGCTTGTGGTCCACTATAACGCCTAGATCCCTTTCAGCCGTACTCCTTCCTAGACAGTTTCTTCCCATTCTGTATGTGTGAAACTGATTGTTCCTTCCTAAGTGGAGCACTTTGCATTTGTTTTTGTTAAACTTCATCTTGTTTACCTCAGACCATTTCTCCAATTTGTCCAGAACATTTTGAATTATGACCCTATCCTCCAAAGCAGTTGCAATCCCTCCCAGTTTGGTATCATCTGCAAATTTAATAAGCGTACTTTCTATGCCAATATCTAAGTCGTTGATGAAGATATTGAACAGAGCCGGTCCCAAAACAGACCCCTGCGGAACCCCACTTGTTATACCTTTCCAGCAGGATTGGGAACCATTAATAACTACTCTCTTAGTACAGTTATCCAGCCAGTTATGCACCCACCTTATAGTAGCCCCATCTAAGTTGTATTTGCCTAGTTTATCGATAAGAATATCATGCGAGACCCTATCAAATGTCTTACTGAAGTCTAGGTATACCACATCCACCTCTTCTCCCTTATCCACAAGACTCATTATCCTAGCAAAGAAAGCTATCAGATTGGTTTGACATGATTTGTTCTTTCAAAATCCATGCTGGCTATTCCCTATCACCTTATCACCTTCCAAGTGTTTGCAGATGATTTCCTTGATTACCTGCTCCATTATCTTCCCTGGCACAGAAGTTAAACTAACTGGTCTGTAGTTTCCTGGCTTGATTTTATCTCCCTTTTTATAGATGGGCACTATATTTGCCCTTTTCTAGTCTTCTGGAATCTCTCCTGTCTCCCATGATTTTCCAAAGATAATAGGTAGCGGCTCAGATACCTCCTCTATTAGCTCCTTGAGGATTCTTGGATGTATTTCATAAGACTTGCAGGCATCTAACTTTTCTAAGTGATTTTTAACTTGTTCTTTTTTTATTTAATCTTCTAAACCTACCCCCTTCCCATTAGCATTCACTCTGTTAGTCATTCCTTCAGACTTCTCGGTGAAGACCAAAACAAAGAAATCATTAAGCATCTCTGCCATTTCCAAGTTTCCTGTTACTGTTTCTCCCTCCTCACTGAGCAGTGGGCCTACCCTGTCCTTGGTCTTCCTCTTGCTTCTAATGTATTGTGGAAGCAGAGAAAGAACGGACAGGAAGGGGATTGCAATGCATGACAGTTTGTTAGCAAGAGTTAGGCTAACTGTAACCCTAATAACGCGAGATTTGTAGAAGCGAGGATTGTGTGAGGCGAGTGGGAAAGAACTGTGTGAGAAGTTGTTGCGACCTTGTGTAGATAATATTGTATGTAGCCTCAGTGATGCTATTACAACACAGACCCAACCTCTTCCCGGGGACTAAACCCACCAGACGCTATTACACTATCCCAGGAAAAGAGTCTCTGAGCCAAACGCCAGAAAAGAGCAGAATCAAAGGAGCCACTTTGGGGGATCCCCCGACACTGTCCCCAGAACAGCCCATTCCCTCAGCAGCGCAGGGTCCAGGCAGAGGCAGGAACTGGCTTTTCCTCTCTCTGCCCCTCCCCTCTCCCAGGAAAGTCACTGTCCCGGGGGGCTGCAGGGAATGGAGCTGGGCAAGGCTGGGTGCCCAGAACCTCCCTCCCCACTGATTGCTCCAGCTGCCCCGTCCAGTCTCTCCCCTCTCCCTCCTGCACGAAGAGCCGGTCACTGTCCTGCATTCCCGTGGGCGTTTCCTCGCCAATAGCTACAGCCACTGCTAACGGGGGTGAGCCTGGGGGAGCTGGGGCAGCAGCTCTGCGCCGCACAGACACTCGGGGCAGAGATGGGGCGAGCAGGAGCCATTTCTGCAGAGTCACTTTCCAGCCAGGCCCCAGCACTTACCCCAGATCTCTCGTAGCACCTGCAGTCTCTGGCTCATGAGCTGATGCCAGCAGAGCCCAGGGGGGTGAGGGGCGGGGAGGGTGTAAACTATTTCCCTGAATCAAGTCTCCTTCGGCAGCTTAGGTGATGCTGAAATCTCACTCTTGTCTCTCTCCTCCTGCCCCCATCTCCAAGCCAGGCACTGGGCAGTTCAGTGGTGAAGTGATGAACTGATGATCATCATTTTTTTTTATGATGCGGGGAGGGGGGAGGTTTAAACTACTTCCCTGGATCAAGTCTCCTTTGGCAGCTCAGTCACCATTTCAGCTAGAGCAGAGCTGGGCACTGGGCCACCCGGGGCCTTTAACACCACCGCCCTGGGGTGGGGGTGCTGAGATAGACCATCCAGTGAGGAACACAAGTCCTTCTACCCTCCACAACACCCTAGTTTGGAACTGCTGCTGACGGCTTCCCCCACCCGTCGTAACTTTTATCCCCTCTGCCTCCCTCTATCTGGGGGTTTTCCCTTCTGCACCTACCTGGCAGGGCAGGCCGCCCCCCACCCCAGTCTGAACCCCTGAGCTTGTCCCAGATTTGTCTCTCTGCCCATCCCTCCCCTCCGATTTCTCCCCTTCAGGGGGATATTCCCTGCCTTTGATTGCAGGGAGCAGATTCTGATGGCGCGTGAGGGCAGCAACTTGCAGATGTTACTGAGCATGTGAGAAGTACATTAGAAGATAAGGACGGCCAGACTGGGTCAGACCAAAGTGTCCTGTCTGCCAACAGTGGCCAGTGCCAGGTGCCCCAGAGGGAATGAACAGACAGGAATTATCCAGTGACCCATCCCCTGTTGCCCAATTCCCAGCTTCTGACAGACAGAGGCTAGGGACACATCGCTGCCCATCCCGGCTAACAGCCATTGATGGACCTGTCCTCCATGAACCCATCTAGTTCCCCTTTGATCACAGGACCCTGCTCAGGAACAGTGAAGTTGCAAGTTCTAATAGGAAACAGCTTCTGATGCAAGGGCAGCTCCTCTTCCTCCTCCCCTCCCATGGGGATGAGCAGCCCCCGCAACTGCCTCTCTGCCCCAGCCTCCTTCAACCCATTGCCCCCTTCAGCCTCCTCCCAAATGTCCCCTTCCCCCATCTCCCCCTTCAGCCTCCTCCAACTGCCCCCCATCGCCCTGTTCAGCCTCCCCAAACTGTTCCCTTCCCCGCACCGCAACTGGTCACCTTCAGCACCCTGTTGCCCTCTTCAGCCTCCGGCAACTTCCCCCCACTGCCCTGGCTCCACCACTCTCATTTTACTTTCCCCACAACCATTTGCTTCTTACCATAGGAAACAGGGGCAGAAAATGTTTTTGAAAAAACCTTTTGCAAAGTAAAAATAAAACAAGCCAAAGAACCCCCTCCCTTGCTTTGTGCTGGGCGCCCAGCTGTGGGCTTGTGTGTGTAGGGGGGGTGGTAAGTGTTGTTCTGAGCACACTCTGTTCAGGGAAGGGGTGGAGTTGGCCAAAGGGGCAGGTTGAATCTTTAGCAGAGAATTCCTTTCTCCATTCTGTTAGCTAAGCGTTGCTGTTAAATGCCAGCTGACGAATGCAGAATTTGAAGCAATCTGACTCTAAATCCCCTGCCCTCTCGGTTGCTGCAGTTCTCACACACTCTGCTCTTGTGATATCACCACATGACATGGTGTCTTATTCCCATAGCGTCTTATATATTAGACAGGACCAAAGTTTATAAGGTAAAAACTGAAGCATAACTCCTTCCCTTCCCCGTTTTGATTTAGGAAAAATAAATGCCTCAGCCCCAGCCCCAGCCAAGCCCCACCAGAGCTGCTGCGGCCAGGAGACAGGTGCTCTCTCACCTAGCCCTTAGCTGCTATGGTGAGAGAGGGCTGGGGGGAGTCCTCTCTCCCTGGGGCAACCTGCTCCCCAAACCCCTCATTCCCAGCCCCATCCCAGAGCCCACACCCCCAGCCAGAGCCCTTAGTCCCCTGCAGCCCAACCCTCTCTCCTAGCCCTGAGCCCCTCATTCCCAGCCCCACCCCAGAGCCCACACCCCAAACCTCTGCCCCACTTCAGCCCCCTCCCACACTCCGAACTCTTCAGCCTCACCCCTGCCACACACCGTCCATGTGCAGAATGAATGTTGTGATGTGCAGCAATATACAGGTGATGTGTCACATAACAAAATTGCACATATTGGTGCACATCACAAACTTCATTCCGCACACGGACATAAAAAATGTGAGGAAACACTGCTCCTGACTTTCAACCTATCTGTGACATCTTGAATTTCATACAGTGACTGATCAGAATAAAGTGCGCTCAAGTGAGCTACAGACCAACAGTGGTTCATAGTAATTATTCAGCCAGTATTTTAGAAGACCTCGACCACTAGAGGAAATCCTGACCTGCTAAGAGACAATTAATGGAGAGAAGCAGCAAGATTAATCCCATACATTGGATTGGTTGTGACTTATTTGCCTGATTTGAAAAGAGACCAAAAGGACCTGAGTCTCCTCGCTGTTGATAGCCCCCTGCTCGGCCAATCAGCACTGAGATTCTGAGGGGCGGGAGGCTGAGAGGTCTCACCAGAGGTCCCAAAGGACGGCCCAGGCCACCATCAGAGGGGATCACTCTCAAATCCAGCCCCACCTCTTTGTGAGGACCTCCCGCAATGAGAGCACCCCCCACCCCATCCACACTCCACACACATCCCTCCTTGGTAGAGGGAGGGAAGCCGGGGAAAGGGGGAAAAGAAGCAAGAGAAGAGGAGAAAGGAGGGAGGAAAGAGGAAAAGGGAAACCAAAAAGGATAAACCCCAATGTCCCCAGGGATTCCAAGCGTCAAAGTCCTAGGCAGGAAATCAAATTTGGCCACCTTAAGCCAGTGTTTTCTGGGCCTAGAATGCTGCCTGCACCAGGAGGATCAGACTGAACAGGATCCAAACCTCTCTGGGCCTCTTACCTTGTAAAAGGGAAGGTTGTTTTGGGCACAATCAATGGTAGGAAAGGAGAAAACTCCACAGAGGTTCCTCCTCATGCTCACATCTGTGAATCCTAATTCTCTCTCAGTCCTCGAGGAGAGACCTCGCGAAGGAGACTTGCGGCAGCAAAGCTGAGGGGGTCTCAGAGACTGGTCTGGCCCTGCACCTTTGTCCTGCCCGGCTGATGTCAGGGTCTCTCTGTGAGGTCACCCCCTCCCCACCACCTTTGCCCAATAGGCCGAGTTCCTGCAACAGGCCTTTGTGATGTCACTGCCACCCCCACCCCACCCCTCCCCTCCAAGCTGATGTCCTGCCCCTGGCCAGCCTCGTTGGGTGTTTCTTTCCCCTGGACCTAGGGTTGCCAACTTTCTGACCCAACAAAACTGACCACCCTTGCCCCGCCTCATCAAGGACGGAATGCAATGCTGAGTTCACTCACCAACCCCCTGAAACGTGTCAGTGCCCCAGAGAAAACCGGACCCCTGCTATTGGAACGATATGATGGAGATCTAAATGGGAAAGGGACTGTCTGAATTGTCAAGATGCGGAACGAACAACAATCTACAGCAATGTCATTAACACAAACACACTCCAATCCTGCTCCAGCCGGAAGGGAAATGGGCAGGAATTCCTGCTGCCCAGCAATGGACACACTTACAGCCCCGCACAGCAGTGAGTGGGCCGGGGAGACAGGTCTGAGCAAACAATGTGAAGTGATAATTCACTGAGAAGAGAATCATAGTGTAGGGAAACTAGTGGCCCTCAGATAGTTGTGGCTGAGGGGTTAAGGTGCAGCATTAGAAATCCCTTGGGGCTTTTCCACGTAGGTTTGAATCCTGCCAACTCTGGAAGCATTGAACTGTTGTCATTGCTATAGTCTCAATGCTGGTGCATCCCTAGTGCCAACTGGAGGTAGATCTGGTCTCACTCTCAGGCTGTCTACACTTAAAATACTCCTGTAGTACTTTGGAGTAGACAGTTGCTACAGTGACTGATGAGGTTTTTGCTATTGCTCTAGCTGCACTGACAGAACACAGAGACTGGTGGTGAAGTCTCCTTCCTTGGAGGATTTTAAGGCCTGGCTTGGCAAAGCCCTGGCTGGGATGATTTAGTTGGGAATTGTCCTGCTCTGAGCAGGGGGTTGGAGTAGATGACCTCTTGAGGTCCCTTCCAACCCTGATATTCTATGATTCTATGACTGAATTCCCACCCCTCCTGCATAGGAGCTGTCAGCAGTTTAATTGTTCTGCAGCCAGATTCCCATTAGAAATGCTGTTGTGGGACATTCCCAGACCTGGACATTTACCAAGGACAGAATTTGAAGAGCAAACCTGGCTCCTCCCACCGGGAGGGATTGGAGTGTTTTGTCCCTTGTGACGGGTTGGATCACAGAAAGCCCCTTGGGAGCTGCCAACCGATGTGCCAAGACTACTTCTGCCCCTGCTTTCCTGCCCTGGCAGCTCGGGACCCCAGCACCCTGTCTTGTTCAGCCAGACACGCCCGTCTGCTCCAACACAGACCCAGGGTCTGAATTACTTGCCCAAAGCTGCAGGCTTAACCTGAAAGCAGTTCACAGAAGTTCAGGTTCAGCTGTTTGTCGTCTATGACCCTAAATCCTTTTCATAGTCCCTGCTTTCCAGGCTACGGCCACCAGCCTCCGTTCCCAGCTATAGGGCCTGGCTTTTGGCTGTATTAAACTGCATTTGTTTTACTAATCCCACTTTACCAAACCATCCAGGCTGCTCTGTACAACTCCCCGTCATTAACATTATTTACCACTCCTCCAAGCTGTGCTAGCCACAGACTTTATCAGCAGTGATTTTATATTTACTTCCAGATGGTTAATTACAAAGTTGAATAGTGAGGGGGCTACAGCCAATCCCTGTGGTGCCTCGTTAACAGCTCCCCCATTCAGTGATGATGCCCCATGGACAGGTACAAGGTCAGACTTGGGGTCACCCATCAGAAGGGGAGCAGGGGGGTTATTTTACTGTTTTATAATGCACCTAATTTTTTTTATTCACAGGCTAAACCTACAGTGTCTGTCACTCTTGTACCTGGGCCCTTCTGGGACAATTCTCATCTCATTTACACTGGAGCCAATCCAAAGTGAATCCAGGCCATCCCTCCCAGCCTGCCCATGACTGCTGTCTGTGGAGATCTAGCCCAGGGAACAGCCTCACTCCGCCATGGTTGGGCTGGTTCCCTGATTTCTTTGCTTCTGCGGAAACACTTCCAATGGCTTTTCCCCTTCCCCATCCTGCACATGCTGCCCTGGCTGGGCAGATCCCGTCTGTCCAGGGCTTGCCCCGTCACCTGCCACCTGTGCACTCAGGGGATTCAGAGCTCGCCAGTAATCCAACAAATCCCCTTCTTTTATTAGCATTGTGTACAGGCCCCACGCAGGGACCAGCCCCATTGTGCCAGGTGCCGTCCACATACAGAACAAACAGACACTCTCTGTCCCACAGAGCTGCCATCTGCCTGCTTCCCGTCTCCCGGCAGGACCCGCTCTTTGCTACGGCTTGGGCCTGCTTCCACTGCTCCCTGGGGGATTGGCAGTTTCACTGGCTCAGGCTGCGCTGCCCCTTGCTGCCTCATCCGAGCCAGCTCAGACACCGTCTGGGGCTCTTCTGAAAGGTCTTTGTGTAAAATCCCAACGATTAGATGTGTCGCTTTGTCCCCCCCCATTGTTATTTGTTTGTACTGCCACTGGCTGCACAGCGTCAGTCTGAGCCCGGGGCCCCATTCTGCTAGGCCCTGCCCAGCCACACAAAGCTCTCCCTGCCCCAAAGAGCTTCCCCTGAGTCATCGTATCGACCCCACAGGCCCAACGCTCTGCTCCTTCCCACAGGGCCTTCCAACATTTTCAACGTGTTTCTGGGCCTCCGAACCTTTTCATAAAATCACGTCTCTGGGTGAGTTACGGCTTTGCTCCTCCCCCACCCACTGGGAGCGTCCTGAATGCAGCCAAACAGCTGTTTGTTGTGGCAGGCAGAAGGCCCTGGGAGGAAGGGGGCGGAGTTGGTTAGCGGGAGATGGGCTGGGGGGAGGGTAGAGCTCGGCTGCCAGTGGGTGCTAAGCACTCGCTAATTTTTCCCCGTGGGTGCTCCAGGGCTGGAGCACCCATGCAGTCAGCACCTATGATCCCCTTCCCCAAATCAAAATTCCTAGAGATTTTGAGTGCATCTCTCAATGTTGTAAATGTTACTAGCTACTGTGGGTGCGTGTCTCTCTGGGTGGGTGTCCAGGTGTGTTTCTGTATCAGTTTATTGTGATGTCACGTATCCCAACAGCAAAGAATCTTCTGCTCCAGCATTCTTGCCCTGCCTTCAGTCTGCCAACTGGCTTGGTTGACAGTGGCTGGTGACCCAAGGAGCTGCTGATAGACGCGTACTATCCATCTGTCAACAACTTCTTGAATCAGCTATTTCCACACGTTTTCGAAAGAAGATGAGTTTTTACAGAAGGTAATTCCCAGATTCCCAGGCGCTGATTGGTGGGGCTGCTGGTGGGCGGGAGGTGCTTGGGGCTGGAGGGGGGTAGTGGATGGGGGGCTGCTGACATATTCCTGTGAAATTCTGGCTCCTTCTCAGGCTCAGGTTGGCCACCCCTGTCCTAGGGACTGGTGGGGGCCAGCGTTGCAACAGTCAGTTCTCAACATCCTGTTTTGATTTGAATGTGGGCATCTTTTAGTTCCCCGTCTGCGTCAGCCTTCCACGTTCTCTGGAGGCAGATTTCCATGATTTGATCTTTCGGCAGACGAGTATGGGTGAATTTCCATGGATAGAACCTAAAGGGAAGATAACAAAACTCATGTAAAATTTAGATTGATATCTCCATAAACAGTATTTCCCTTGGAGTTGCCCCTAAAGTAATGCACATTGGAAAAAATAACCCCAACTATACATACAATATGATGGGGGCTAATTTAGCTACAACAAGTCAGGAAAAAGATCTTGGAGTCATTGTGGATAGTTCTTTGAAGATGTCCACGCAGTGTGCAGAAGCGGTCAAAAAAGCAAACAGGATGTTAGGAATCATTAAAAAGGGGATAGAGAAGAAGATGGAGAATATATTATTGCCCTTACATAAATCGATGGTACGCCCACATCTCGAATACTGCGTACAGATGTGGTCTCCTCATCTCAAAAAAGATATACTGGCACTGGAAAAGGTTCAGAGAAGGGCAACTAAAATGATTAGGGGTTTGGAACGGGTCCCATATGAGGAGAGATTAAAGACTCTTCAGCTTGGAAAAGAGGAGACTAAGGGGGGATATGATAGAGGTATATAAATTCATGAGTGATGTGGAGAAAGTGGATAAGGAAAAGTTATTTACTTATTCCCATAATACAAGAACTAGGGGTCACCAAATGAAATTAATAGGCAGCAGGTTTAAAACAAATAAAAGGAAATTCTTCTTCACACAGTGCATAGTCAACTTGTGGAACTCCTTACTTGAGGAGGTTGTGAAGGCTAGGACTATAACAGCGTTTAAAAGAGAACGGGATCAATTCATGGTGGTTAAGTCCATTAATGGCTATTAGCCAGGATGGGTAAGGAATGGTGTCCCTAGCCTCTGTTTGTCAGAGGGTGTAGATGGATGGCAGGAGAGAGATCACTTGATCATTGCCTGTTAGGTTCACTCCCTCTGGGGCACCTGGCATTGGCCACTGTCGGTAGACAGGATACTGGACTCGATGGACCTTTGGTCTGACCCAGTACGGCCGTTCTTATGTTATGTTATGTTAAGTTCTAATTCACTCATTGCCTTCAAGTTGTGAATCTAAACCTTTTGTCTCATGTAATGATTGGCTAATGTATGTGTACATACCAGATCCATGGGGTGAGAGTCAGGGTAGGAAATGTAGCCAGCGACTGTGCTAGGATGGGAGGAATTACAGATCTGGTGGATGGAGGTTTCCTGTTAGAGAACAAAAGGGGAGAACTTGTGATGTGCTCTGTCCAAGGAAGGTTATGAGAAAGAGGGAACAGGGATCCTGGTGCCTCTCCCCAAGGAAACCTCAGACAAAGCATCTCCTCTTGGACAGGAGCAGCAACCTTCACACTAGCAGTTACAGCCATCTTTAGGTTCATAAATTCATAGTTTCAAAGGCTCTAAGGCCAGCCCTGATCATCTAGTCTGACCCCCTGCATAACTCAGGCCCTAGAACGTCCCCAGAAGAATTCCTGTTTCACCATGGTCCCATGTGTCTTCACCTTCAGCTGGGGGTAGAGTTCAGGGGTAGAGTGTTTGACTGCAGATCGAGTGGTCCTTGGTTCACTTCCTAGTGCCCCCTTTGAAGTCTTTGTTAATAAGCAGCAGGTTTCACACAAACAAAAGGAAGTATTTTTTCAAACAACGCACAGTTAACCAGTGGAACTCTTTGCCGGAGGACGTTGTGAAGGCCAAGACTATAACAGATTTCAAAAATGACCTCGATACATTTATGCAGGAGAGGTCTATTAATGGCTATTAGCCTGGATGGGTGGGGATGGTGTCCCTAACCTCTGTTTGCGAGGAGCTGGAAATGAGCAACAGGAATGGATCACTTGATGATTCCTGTTCATTCATAGAATATCAGGGTTGGAAGGGACCTCAGAAGGTCATCTAGTCCAACCCCCTGCTCAAAGCAGAACCAATCCCCAGACAGATTTTTACTCCAGTTCCCTAAATGGCCCCCTCAAGGATTGAACTCATAACCCTAGGTTTAGCAGGCCAATGCACAAACCACTGAGCTATCCCTCCCCCCCAGGTTGAATAACTGAATGACATAATTCCCCTCACCCCCGATGTCCGTCACTGAGTCCGGTAATTTTGTTAAGTGTCTGTCATGCAACATGGTGGTGCCTACCCCTGTCCCAGGCTGTGGGAGGGATTGTGAGCATGAGGGAGGCTAACAATGGCACATATATGTGGCATATTATCTGTGAAAGTCTCTGCGTCTGCCAAGTTAGAGAGCTGGGTTCTCATTCCACACCTCTGTCTGAAGTGGCCTTGTGCCGCTGAATTGGGGAGGGTTGGGGGCTCATAACTGGCAAAGGACAGGGCACTAATTTGTAAGGTCTGAGGCCTTTTTTGACAGTAAGCAGCAGCAGCCAAGAACCAGGAAACAGAGTCACATCCTCACATTCCCTCTAAAGTATATCAAAACAATGTATCATTGGACTGTTAAGAAAGCGCCCCTGTCCTAATAGTCGCCACCATCACCAGAGCTTAAGATCTTGAAAGAAAACTTTGTTTGACAGTGTTCTGTCTGGCGATACGGTTGCCAACTTTTTATTGGCACAAAACCAAACAACCTAGCCCCACCCCTTCCTGAGGCCCCGCCCCACCCCTTCCCAGAGGCCCTGCCCCCACTCGCTATATTCCCCCTACCTTAGTCGTTCGCTCTCCCCCACGCTCATTTTCACTGGGCTGGGTCAGGGGGTTTGGGCTCTCAGTGGGGGTTTGGGCTCCAGGTGTAGTAGGGGGCTGTGGGCTGGGGCAGGTAGTTGGGGTGTAGGAGGGGACTCCAGGCTGGGGGGTGGGGTTGAGGGATTCAGAATATGGGAGGGGGCTGCAGGTTGAGGCAGGGGGCTGGGGTGCAGGAGGGGGGTGAGGGCTCTGGGGTGGGCCCAGGGATGAGGGGTTGGGGTGCAGGAGGGTGCTCCAGGTTTGGGGGGGACTCAGGGTGGGGACCCTGGGGCAGGGGGTTCAGGTTGGGGCTGGATGGCTCATGGTCAGTGGCACTAAGGCAGGCTGTCTGGTGCCTGGCTGTCCTGAGGGACCGCTCTGTGCCCCAGAAGCGGCCAGCAGGTCAGGCTCCTAGGCGGGGCGGGGAGGTACTTGTGGGCTAAAGCAGCACGAGCGGCACGGTGCCCTGCAGAGCCTCCTGCCCCTCTCCCTGGCCCCCGCCCAGGAACTGGATCTGTTGGCTGCTTCTAGGGCACAGCACAGTGTCCTGCCTGTCCTGAGGCACTGCGCTGTGCCCCAGAAGTGGCCAGCAGGTCCAGCTTCTGGGGGCGGGGGAGGAAGGCTCCACAGTGCACCGTGCGTGCTGTTCTCACCTGCAAACACCACCCCCCGGCTCCCGAGAGTGCAGAGCTGGTGTGCAGTGTGGGGGTAGCGCGCAGAACCCCGTGCCCCGCCCCCCACCTAGGAGCCAGACCTGCTGGCTGGTTCCGGGGTGCAGTGTGGTGCCCCAGGACAGGTAAGGACTAGGCTGCCTCAGCTCTGCTGCACCGCCGACTGGACTTTTAACGGCCCGGTCAGCTGTGCTGACCAGCACTGCCAGGGTCCCTTTTCGACTCGGCGTTCCGGTCAAAAATCGGGCACCTAGTCACCCTATCTGGTGAGAAATCACTTATCAACATTCAGGATTGTTCAATCTATTCTTCTATTGTTTTGCCTTTATGGTCCCTACTTCTCTATTGTTTAGCTCTGTGGTTTCTGTCTGATTCTTTGTTTCTGTCTGTTGCAAACTAATGCAAGATTAAATCAATGAAGGTGGTGGGAGATGACTGGTGAAAGAATTGTTTGGAATGGGCTAGGATTGGTGAAAACCACTCTTTTGTCATACTTTAGTTTACAATGATTGGGTAAGGTATTGCTAAGCAGGACTCAAGTTTCACTATATAAACTGGGGTCCAAAAGGAAGGAAGTTATTTGGACGCTAACTCCAGGGCACAGCCCAAGATCAGAGCTGCCAGACCTCAGCACCCCGCCAGCCCTCAATGCAGCAGCTGGAGCCCCAGATGACCTGACTCTGACTGGCCCCCAGGAAAAGTCCGTCTGCCTTATTGGGAGTGGTGAGCATTGTCTGCTTCCACTGTGTATTCAGGTTTGGTAACTGTTCATAAATAGAGGTTAGGATATTACTGTGTAAGGCTTTTTCACTGGTAAAAGGCCCCACAAACCTGCAGAAAATTACGCCCTGAGCCCTAAGAACTGGGTAAGGTGGGTACTTAAATTAACG
Source organism: Chrysemys picta bellii (assembly GCF_011386835.1). NCBI lineage: Eukaryota > Metazoa > Chordata > Testudines > Emydidae > Chrysemys > Chrysemys picta. The sequence continues at coordinate 17,207,305 of NC_088807.1, read as the reverse complement.
AGGTTATACCCTGAGGCCTAGGAATTGGTTAAGCGTGGGGGGGCTAAATTAACCGGGATATGCTTTGAACCCACGGAAGGGTAAAGGTGGGTGCCCTAGAGCGTGCGGGTAACAAATCAGTAACAAGGGCTGTGATGTGTGCTAGACAGCAGAAATGGGAGATCCCCCCACCCACTCCAGCTCAGGCCCAGCCTCTGGGAATGAAGCCGGGTTCATGGTGGTTTGCCCTATTATAGGGCCTGAGCGTGATCATGAATAGTCATGCTAATGCTCAGCCTTCCATGCCCAAATCTAACCTCCTCACCCTCATAATACTGGGGAGCACTTATCCTATAGGTAGGGCCCTACCAAATTCACAGTCTACACCAGGGCATAGGTCAGCTTCACTATGTCGCTCAGGGGGGTGAATTTTTCACACCTCTGAGCAACATAGTGAGGTCAACTACCTGGCCTCTGTCATTCCCAGGTAAGAGCTGTTGTGTCTCTCCAAAGGCAGCTTCCATCCCAGCCTCCCGTCACCTCCTGGCCCATCGTCCTCCAGCAGCACAGTTACTGTTATCAACCAAACACCAAATCTCATCCCAGAAGGATACTGACTTTGTTTCCCATGAAGCCATGCTGGCTGGTGCGAATTCCCCTTCTATCCTTTAATTCTTTATTCTTAGTGCCCTGTATGAAGCATTCCCATGATTCTGCCCAGGGTCAATGTCAGAGGAAATGGGGAGACACACCGAGCCACTGGCATGGCGGCGGGGGGGGGGGGGGGGAGGATGAGAACCCTGATATTGAGGTGAGGGGACAATAGAAGCACACACAGATTTTGCCCAGGATTGGTGTCAGGTGCCAGCCTATACTTCCCCAAACCATCCCATTTACCCTTTGTAAATACAGTCACAACCTTGAATTTCCCCCCATCCTATGGAACTTTCCCAGGGTTCCAAGTTTTGTTAAAAATCTACATCAATTGCTGAGAGAGCTCTCGGCCAGTTCTTTTAAGACTCTTGGGTGCAAGTTATCTGGCCCTGATTTATTCCAAAGGGAGTGTACAGCAAGCACATGACTATCGCTGGTCAAAATACTTCAGACAGAACAGTTTTCCCTAGGAAAAGGCTGATTCAAAAAAATCTAAAGGTTTCAAGGGAATACATCGATTTTGTGTAATTTTCTGATGAAAAATTATCAGAACAATTTGTTTAGATTGAAACGTTTAGTTATGACTTTATTTTTTTACATCCGACGAAGTGGGCATTCACCCATGAAAGCTTATGCTCCAATACATCTGTTACTCTTAAAAGTGCCACAGGACTCGCTTTTGCTTTTTACAGATCCAGACTAACACAGCTACCTCTCTGATACTTTTTTTACTTTTGTTATATTATATTACTGCGTCTAATATACAAGAAAACATCTAGACTTTGATATTGTATGATATCATATTATATTAAACATAAAAGTCAAGCTGCTAAAGCTGAAATGGAAACATTTCAGCTCCCCAGAATAATCCATCTCAACTCGGCCTCCATCTCCCCTTGCACCCCAGAATCACCCCTCCCCAGCTCTGGCCCCATCTTCCCCTCTACCCCCAGAATCACCCTCACAGCTTGTGGCTCCATCTCTCCCTGAACCCGCAGAATCACCTCTCCCAGCTCGGACTCCATCTCCCCCCTCAGCCCCTCAGAATCACCCCTCTCAGCTCAGGCTCCATCTCCCCCCTGAACCCCCAAAATCACCTCCTCCCAGCTTGGGGCTGCATGTCCCCCTGGACCTCCAGAATCACCCCTCCCAGCGCAGGGCTCCATCTCCCTCTGCACCCCTAGAAACACCCCTTCCAGCTCTGGGCTGCATCTCCCCCTGCATCCCCGGTTCTGAGGCAGTGGCTCTAGGTAACCCTCTAATACCAGCAGACACAAGGGGTCCCTGCTGTGCTCTTCACCGCTAGTGGTGCGGGGCAGGACCAAGATGCTCCCCCCTTTCCCCCAGGCCGGTTACTCACTCATTCACATGATCCACGATCTGTTTGAGCGTGGCTGTGTTGATGCTCCCGACAGTCTCTGGCCTGAAGCAGAGGAGAAGGGGCAGCAGAAGGAGTCCAGCCCTAGGCATCCGTCCCGGCACCTGAACAGGACCCCACAACATCAGCACCCCTGAGTCTGGGCACAGACCCAGAGCCCCCAACTCACATCTCCTGTCCCTGGCCCCTGCTGTGCTACCGACAGGAGAGGGGGCAGTGGGACCCCCTGGGGCAGGAGGGAGTCACTGGTGTTACCATGGGGCAGGAGGAGGTGAAGGTGTAGGGGGGCTCCCCAGAATTTCTATGGGGCAGGACGAGATGGAGCAGGGGGGACTCACCAGGGTTTCCATGGGGCAGGAGCAGGAGGTGCCAGTCTCACACCAGATTCCCAGTGATGGGCTCTCAGCTCCCAGCCCCTCTCTTTATAACCACATTCCCCACCCCCGCCCTGCACTGGGGGTGGGGCCATTTCGACTCCTGCTGACCCCGTGCCCAGCACAGGGCGGTGGCACCAGGTACCACTAAGCTGCTTCCTGCTTCATTCAATATTGATTTTAAGGAATCTCCATGGGGCTGAGTCAGGAGGGGTGGAGGAGACAGCAGCAGGGACCCCCCCTCCAGCGTGGCACGGGTCACCACAGTATTATCCCCACCTCCGAGGCTGTAGGTGGTGCGGCTGGTGAAGCCCCCCCAAAGCAGTGGGTTGGGAGACAGTGCCCCTGCCCCACTTAAATGCAGGGGGCAGATCCCCCCTCACGTTGATGGGCTCAGGCTCTCAGTAGACTCAGGCAGCGTCGCTGTGTCAGTCACACCCTAGGGAGTACCCCAGTCTGGGAGTGATCTGCCCAGGGAAGCTCTGTTTCCAAATGCCTCATTCCGGCTAACACTGGCTCACTAGGGGATTCGTGGGCTGTGACAGACGTGGTGCCCTGTGCTCTGGCTGGTTAGAAGCACTGGGGAGGAGCAGCAGTGCCCAGCAGGGGGCACCACGTGGCACTGGCTGCCGTCCCATCCTGGCTCTGCTGTGCAGCCGCTGGCAGGGGTCGCCATACGCTGACCCCTCTGTGGGGCACACATGGGCCGAGCCCCTCCTCCTTTGGGCAGGACACCAGCCTGCCTGAGGACAGAGGGTGAGGGTGGAGGGGAGCGGTCCCGCAGAAAACAGCTTGTGTGGGTGGCCACGGACCAGGCAGGAAGGGACGGGGTGTCCCGGCCCCACAGAGTGGGTGCTATGCCCCAGCTTTTAACCAGTGTCTTGGAATAGCCCCTGCCTGTGACCTTGCTCGAACTGGGGTCTCTGCTCAGCTCCTCTGCTGAGAGGTGGGGGACACCTCCTTCCTCTGGGTGGCTGGTTCCTGGGGGCAGGGGATGTGCCTCTCATTGGGCTTCCCATTGTCTCTCTGGGACTGTGCATGGAGATGGGATTGCTTTGGGCAGATTCCTTAATGACCTCGTTCATTGCAGCCCAGCCAGTAAGACACCTCCACACCTCATGTACTGGGCTGTCCCTGAGAGCAGGCCTAACCCTGTTGCCCTCATGGGTAGCAATGCAAAGTACAGAGGGAAACTGAGGCACCCATAGGATTAATACAAATATTACAGAAAATTCCCACTGTGTCATACGGGGTGAGGGACTGGAACTGTGTGAGATTGAGTGGGGCAGGACGTTGGGGAGCCGTGGGTGCAGGGGCAGGTGCCTTCTGAACTTGGTACAGGAAATAGGTAGGTGGGAAGATGAGGCTGGGGAAGGGACCAGCCCAGGGTCCCAGAGCTGGTCAGTGGCAGAACCAAGGAAAGAACCCAGGTGTCCTGACCCCCAATCAGAGGCTCTGCCCACGAGGCCACACAACCTGCCCCTGGAGGGCTTGGGGTCTAGAGCAGCCCTTGAGACACCTCCCAGTTCATTCTCCATCGCTGACTCTGCGCTTCTCCTCTGGCTGAGGGGTCCAGGATCTCCCACGTTCCTGGAGCCCGTATTCAGACCCGAGGCACCCAACCCCAGTTCGGATGGATTTATGGCCCAGGAAAGGCAGAGTGAACAGGCTGTCGCACACCACACCCCCGGGGAACATGCAAGCTGGGCGCGTCCTGGTAACCCCACCATGGACATGTCCAGAGACGACTCCAGCGGGTCGGTCCCCGGCTGTGCTTGCCGATGTGGCACACGTCTGAGGGAGCTGGGAAGGGGCGTCTGACTCCCGGCAATGGGCCAGGCCCCGGGCTGACGTTACCAGATCAGCGGTGAGTAAAGAGCAGGGATTCTGCTCCCCTTTATCCCACCGAGCTCTGCCCACGTTCAGGCCATGCAGCTTCCTTCCTGCCGCTTCAGCCTCCCCAGCACGGCCTTCTGGGGGTGTTTGACCCCCAGAACAGAACTCCCCCAGGAATAGGGGTCTGTCTCTGCCCCATGGCCCCACTCAGAAGCTCCCTGCCCCTGGCCAGGCCGGCCTCACATGGAGACATCCTCGTTCCAGAGGGGATGGGCCAGCAGCTAAGGATCCTTCCAAAGCCAAGGCCCTCACGTGCCGACTGGATGGCTCTCCCCACGCTAGTTCTCGCTGAGACACCAAGCACCCCCTGGTAGGCGGCGTCTGGGATTGCCCCCTGGCAGGTCTCTCAGACATGGTCAACACACAACACAATACACAACTCATCCTGGGGTCAGGATGCTTGGCCCAGGCCATCATGGAAATAAACAGTTCAGCCCCTTCCTCTCCATTCCCCACTCCTGGGCCCATGTCTCCGGCTGGCAGGGCCAGTGGTAGTTGTGTGGGTGGACCAGGAATAATTACTCAGCAAAGCCCTTGCAATTTCCCCAGGCATTCACTGGACAAGAGCCAATTCTCTGTTGTCTCTGGGCAGGTCCTGCAATAAGATCGAATTCTCCAGAATCCAGGCTGAGCTGGGTGCCCCGGATTTACCGCCTGTGCCAACGCCCTGACAGCACCTCAGTCTCTGCAAACATTGCCTGGCCTTTTGCAGGGTGGGTGGTGCTGGATGCCTCTTCATCGGCCCACCTGGAAGGTGTATCACAGACACACAGACACTTTGCACAGACGTCTGACACAGACCTACCTGCTGATCCCAACCTGATCTGCGTTCCCCTGCCTCAGTTTCTTCCCTGATCTGAGCTGGAGTTGTCAAGAGCCACCCAGGACCCTTCTGCTGCCATGCACAGCTTGTGATCTGAAACACGGGGCCTTCTCTAGCCCAGCTGGCCTGCCGTGCCCTGGCTGGGCCGTGCCCTTGGTCTCTCCTGCCCAGCGCTGCCTGTTCCCCACGGCTCTCACGAGTCTTCCCCAAGGAGTCCTGTTTAAAGCTTTGATCCCTTCTCTTCATCCTGTGTTGGTGACATCCCGCTGCTCCACACAGCCCCCTCCCTTCAGACGGGGTGGACGGATCTTCTCCCTGCTCCAGCAAACCCAGTGTCTCCAGAATCTGTCCCTTCAATCGATGGTCGTTGAATCCCAGGGACCCCCGTTGCCCCTGGTCTGGTGGAGACGTGACCTGGTTCATGGGGGAGGCTCGGCCTGAGGGGCTTTGCCTGGCACAGCCCCTGTGTAATAACAGCTCCCAAAGTCCCAATCCATCCATTGTGCAGAGAGACTCCCCAACCAGCCACCGTGGCACAGGTGGGAGGGGAAATGAGGGGATGGGGGAAGAGAGGAACGGGGGGCGCACGGAGCTCCAGACACAGGAGGAGAATGGGGGACCCTGGCATGGGGGGCTGCTGGGGAAATGGGGGGGACACACACACAGCCTGTGGCAGGCGGGTCACAGCCCCACCTGTGGGTACAGCCCATCCGTACAGCGCAGGTACTAGTGGGTCAAAGCCCTGGGAGCAGCCGCACTGAGCAGCCCCCAAAGGAGATGGCAGCCGGAGTCTGATGTGTTCCCATCACTCCCGTTACTGATTTCCTGAGAGGGAAATGGGGGCGCCCGGTCGGTGAGCTGGGGAGACCTGGTTCTGTCCCTGGCCCATAGAGGGGGCTGGTTCTGATCCAGCCCCAAGCTGTAGAGGGACTGGCTGGCTGAAAGGGCAGGAAATGGGACACAGGGCCTTTCCTTTCCTGGGGGTGCCAACCCCGATCCAGCCCCAGGGTGCGGGACTGGCTGGCTCAGCAGGGCGGGGAATAGGGCACATGCCCATTTCCCTCTAGGGGGCACTGGCTCCCATACAGCCCCAGGATGGGGGACTGGCTCACTCAGGGGTGCAGGGAATGGGACATGGGGCCTTTCCCCTCTAGGGGGTGCCGGCACTGATCTGGGACTAGAATGGAGGACTGGCTGTCTCAGAAGGGCAGGGAATAGGATCAAGAACCTTTCCCCTATTGGGTGCCATGTGCCAACCACACCTCCAGCTGCCACACACCCCTCTCTCCTCCCCAAAATAAGGGGCACAGACCCAGACCCCCAAACGCAGCCGCAGGGGAGAGACGGCGTTTGTAAATGTAAGCGGGCGATTAGCTTATATCCTACCCCAGTGAAATGGGCTAGCGAAAGGATCTGAGTCCTCGCTCCCACTCCCTTTACCCAGAGACCTGCCTGATCTCGAGGCTCCCCTTCCACTCTCCTGTGTGGCAGGGTCCTCGTAACCCCAACAAGGCTGGGCCCAGGATTCCTGACTCAACCCCCAATCTGGTTGTGGTTACTTAGGGCATGGGCGAGGGTGTCCCCACTCCGGGGGGCTCTCTCTGCTCTGGACGCTTCCCTGACCCACAGATCATTACATACAGTTCAAGCAGATACAATTGATTAAATAGCAAGCAATTAAAAAAAATAATGAAAAAATGGGAAAGTTTAAAGGAAAACACATAACCCCGCTCTGTGGCATGGGGACATCACTGTGACGCTGTATAGAATCTGGGAGACACTCTATGATATTGTTGATACCAATATTACGAAATTGCAATGAATCTGACCAGATATGCCATGTCAGGTGTCTGTGAAAATGTTATGATTTGCCAAGTACAATAATCTCATTTATATGTTGGTATCACCTTTGTATTGTGAGTTATAGATATTCATAGATTCATAGATTCTAGGACTGGAAGGGACCTCGAGAGTTCATCGAGTCCAGTCCCCTGCCCGCATGGCAGGACCAAATACCATCTAGACCATCCCTTATAGACATTTATCTAACCTACTCTTAAATATCTCCAGAGATGGAGATTCCACAATCTCCCTAGGCAATTTATTCCAGTGTTTAACCACCCTGGCAGTTAGGAACTTTTTCCTAATGTCCAACCTAGACCTCCCTTGCTGCAGTTTAAACCCATTGCTTCTGGTTCTATCCTTAGAGGCTAAGGTGAACAAGTTTTCTCCCTCCTCCTTATGACACCCTTTTAAATACCTGAAAACTGCTATCATGTCCCCTCTCAGTCTTCTCTTTTCCAAACTAAACAAACCCAATTCTTTCAGCCTTCCTTCATAGGTCATGTTCTCAAGACCTTTAATCATTCTTGTTGCTCTTCTCTGGACCCTTTCCAATTTCTCCACATCTTTTTTAAAATGCGGTGCCCAGAACTGGACACAATACTCCAGCTGAGGCCTAACCAGAGCAGAGTAGAGCGGAAGAATGACTTCTCGTGTCTTGCTCACAACACACCTGTTAATACATCCCAGAATCATGTTTGCTTTTTTTGCAACAGCATCACACTGTTGACTCATATTTAGCTTGTGGTCCACTATAACCCCTAGATCCCTTCCTGCCGTACTTCTTCCTAGACAGTCTCTTCCCATTCTGTATGTGTGAAACTGATTTTTCCTTCCTAGGAATGTATATGTATGCATTGTATACAGACATATGTAGGATATGTCTGTATTTCAAACTTGTGCTGGGTTTCTGCGTGACACCCCCAGGCAGATTGGCATCAGCACTATCTAGCTTGTTCAATGACCCATCAAGGGTCATCGGCTGTACAATGAACCCATTGAAAGGAGCCAGGGGCTGGTGACCTGTGGTGATCAATTATTCGGGCGGCTGGGCCGAGCACCCATCGCACAACTGCACCCGCCCTGCTGTTTACAGGCACTAGCACGGGTCCATTTACACGAGCTGCGTCACACAACCCAGTTGCTGTGGAGAAGAATTTCCCCGTTGTGGAAGAAAACACAGTCTTCACTCTTAGGTTGTTTGCAGCAATTCAGAGACAGTTTATTTTCAAGCAATTGCAAGGGGGAGAGTGCACACAGACAGGGATTCCCCCTTCCTAGGCAGGTCTCCTCCTGATAAACAATTAGGGCAAGCATTTATGCCTTTGGTTGCATACAACAATGATCAACAACCACATCTTGTTTATACATATTCCTTCCTGATATCTTACTTTTCTCAGCAGTTCCTGCTACAGTCTGTGTTCCATTCTTATCTACCACAAGGTTGAAAAACAGTATCTCTTACAGTTTTTTCCCACTCGCCCAGGCCCTGGCTTGAAGTCTTGCGTTATTAGAGTTAGTGTTAGCCTGACTCTTGCTCTATTCCTAGTAACTAAAATGTCTGCATTCAAATTCCCTTTATCCCTTTCTCCACTTCCACACCGTCGTGTCAGTCGCCTGTGGGCCCTGGCTCTGTGCACACACTGGTGGGGTGTCATTTCCATGGCTGCTTTCAGATTTGGGCTGGCTGTTAACACCCTTATGAAGCGCACATATGTCATAGATCCAGTTTAGAGAGGAGCAAACTGAGGCACCCAGACAGGAGGGGACCTGCCAAAGACAGCGGCAGAGCTAAGGCTAGAACCCAGGCGTCCTAGAACCCAGACCCCTGCGTAGCCCCCAGGATCATTCTTCCCACCCTCTGCAGCGGACAAACCAATGTCTGGTCAGTGCCCTGAACACGCGCCAAAAAATCAAAACGTAACCGGGGCTGGAATCTGTCTGGGTTAGGTGAAGCGGCCTGAGTACGGGGCACTAATCTGTAAGGTCTGAGGCTTTTTTCTGCAACAGTCCTGAGCCAAGAAGCAGAGAGTCACATCCTCACATTCCCCCTAAATTATATCAAAATAATCTAAGATGGGGCTGTTAAGGCGGCACTCCTGTCCTAATAGTACCACCACCACCAGATCTTAAGATCATTAAGAAAACTTTGTTTGATACGGTTCGGTCTGGCAAGAACCCACTTAACAACAGTTGTGATTGTGAAATCTGTACTTCTATTGTTTTGCCTTTGTGGTCCCCACTTCTCTATTGTTTAGCTGTGTGGTCTCTGTCTGGTTCTTTGATTGTTTCTGTCTAGTCCATAACTCATTTTGCAAGATTTAAACCAACTAAGGTGGTGGGGTCTGATTGGGTAAAGAATTGTTTTGTAATGGGCAAGGATTGTTTTGTAGGACTTTAGTTTACAATGATTGGTTCAGGTACAGCTAAGCTAGACTCAACTTACACTATATAAACTGGGGTCCAAAAGGAAGGAAGTTCTTTGGACGCTAACTCCAGGGCACAGCCCAAGATCAGAGCTGCCAGACCTCAGCACCCTGCCAGCCCTCAATGCAGCAGCTGGAGCCTCAGATGACCTGACACTGACTGGCCCCCAGGAAAAGTCCATCTGCCTTATTGTCTGTTTAGTGTGTGTATTCTGTTTGGGTAGCTGTTAATAAACAGAGGTTAAGGATATTACTGTGCAAGGCTCTTTCACTGGTAAAAGGCCCTGCAAACCTGCAGAAAATTATGCCTGGAGCCCTGGGAGCTGGGTAAGGTTAAGTACCTTTTGCCCGGAACTGTAGGAACTGAGAAAGTGCGGAGGTGCCTAAATTAACCGGATTATGCTTTGAGCCCACGGAGGGTAAAGGTGGGTGGAGTGTGCAGGTAACAAATCAGTAACCAGAGCTGTGATGTGCGCTAGACAGCAGACATGGGAGCAGAGCTCCTGGCTCCCGGCTCAGTGCACCTTCGCCTTAGTTACCATGTACTGGGAGGGAATCTTGCTCTGGGTGGACACAGCATGGGCTTGGGGGAGCACAGGTGCCACCTCTGGGGGCACGGTGAGCCCTGCAGCCCCTTCATCCTCTAAGCTGAGCCTCCCCTCCTGCTGCAGTCCCCAGCCTCTGGGGCAGGGGGTGGGAATGAAGCTGGAGCCTCTCACCCCTGTGCTGAGGCCACCCAGGAGGGAGTCACGCATTGCGTGATGAAGTGTATGATGGTGCGGAGGATTTTTGGGTCAAGGTCTCTGAGTGCCCCCATCCCCAGCCAGGGCAGCAGAGAAGCGGCCATCCAGAGAGCACCATGGGGCAGCCGTCCAGACACTTGGGGAGACCTGGGGGCATCAGCAGTGCCAGCAGCACCCAACTACCTGAGAGCTCGGCTACTTCTGGAGCATGATCCCCTCTGGCCGGAGATGGGGGGAGGCAGATGCAGGGGAGGCGGCTCTAGGCCTGGGAACGGGATCCATGCATGTGGCTGAACGGCAGCGGGAAGTTATCCATGTCAGCAGTTCTCAACCTGGGGTCTGGGGCTCCCTGGGGCCACGAGCAGGTTTTTGTAGGTCTGCCAAGCATGGCCGGCATTAGACTCAGTAGGGCCCAGGGTAGAAAGCCGAAGCCCTGCCACAAGGAACTGCAGCCCGGGGCCCCGAGCTCCTCCATTTGGGGCTGAAGCCGAAGCCTGAGCAACTTAGCTTCGCAGAGCCCCCTGTGGCGTGGGGCCTCCGAGTAATTGTCCTTCTTGCTACTCCCAATGCCGGCTGTGGCTTTTCTATGCAGAAAAACAGTTGTTCTGGCACAGCTGGGCTGTGGAATTTTTAAAGCACATTGCGGGGTTGGGACTCAGAAAGTTGAGAACCCCTGGTCCATGTTAAGGGTCTTGGGCAGGGGTGTGTGTGAGACACAACTGCCCCCAACTGGAGGGGTGAGCCCCGCTCAGTGTGAGATGTGAGATGGGGCAGGAGGAGGCGGGGGGCAGAGAAGACTCCCCTGGAGCTCCATGGGGTAAGAGGGAGGACAAAGGGAATGTCCCTGGGGCTACATAGGGTGAGGGGAGGTGGGGGCAGGGCGGAGCTCACCAGGGTTTCCATGGGGCAGGAGCAGGAGGCGCCGTCACTCACTGACAGATGCTCACACCAGATCCCCAGGGATGGGAGCTCAGCTCCCAGATTCTCTTCTCATAGCCCCATTCCCCCTCCCCCCTGTGCTGGTGGGGCGGTGCCCACTCCTGCTGTCCCCGTGCCCAGCCCAGGGGAGGTGACACCAGGTGCCACTCGGCTGCTTCATTCACTATTGACTTTAAAGGACACTCCATGGGGCTGAGACAGGAAGGATGGAGGAGACGGCAGCAGGGACCTCACCCCAGAGTGGCAGGAGGTGCCCCAGCACTATCCTCAGTTGCCAGGCTGTATCTGCAGGGGCCAGGTTCATGAGCCGCCCCAGAGCAGTGGGCTGGCAGACAGCACCCCAGTGAAACACAAGTGGCAGCTCCCCCCTGTCCCAGTGATGGGAGCAGGTTCTCAGCAGACTCAGTCAGCATCGATGCACTGGTCACACTCAGGCAGCTCCCACAGATGCACACAGCACTGGGCTCAGGCTCTCTCCAGACTCAGGCAGCATCGCTGTGTTGGTCAAACACTGGGGAGTCCCCTCATCTGGCAGCGATCGGCTCAGGGAAGCTCCTCAATGACCCCATTCATTGTGGCCCAGTCAGCAAGGCTCCCCTGACCACTCAGGTCCTGCGCTGCCCCTGAGAGCAGACCTAACTCTTTTGCCCCCACAGGTAGCAATGAAAAGTATGGAGGGAAACTGAGGCACCTATTAGATTCATAAAAATATTACAGAAAATTCCCACTGTGTAACATGGGGTGACTGGGTGGGGGCAGGGCTATGCGGTGGGGTGCCCAGGCCCCTGGATTACCTTAGCCCAGCCTTGGATGTGCCGATAATGGTTTGAGAGTCAGAGCTGTTCTCCCCTGTCCTAGGTCTGGGTGTCTTGGCAGAAATTCTCATTTGACAGCTTCTTATTTCGGATCTTGCTCCTCAAACCATGGGCCCTTGGAGCCCAGCCCAGGATCCCTGGTACTGTGGTGTGGGCCCTGGCTGTGTGCTGAGACAGTGACACTCCACACAGCATTGGAGGAAGTGCTGGTCCTGGAACCATGTGCTCCGGGGGGCAGGACATTGGCAGCGGCAGGTGCCGTCTGCACTTGATACAGGAAATAGGTAGGTGGGAGGAAGAGGCCGGGGAAGGGGCCTGCCCAGGGTCGCAGAGCTGGTCAGTGGCAGAACTGAGGAAAGAACCCAGGTGTCCTGACACCCAGCCTGGTGCTCTGCACACTAGGCCACCCAACCTGCCCTGGAGGCTTTGGGGTCTTGACCAACCCTTCAGAGCCTCCCAGCTCTCTCTCCCTTGCTGTCTCTGTGCTTCTCTGGCTGAGAGGTCCAGGATCTCCCCTGTGCCCAGATCTGGTCATTTAGACCTGAGGTGTTCAGCCCTGGGGGAACTTCCCTCCCCAGTGTGGATGGATTTATGGCCCAGGACGAACAGTCAATAGGTAGCTGCGTACCCCACCCTTGGGGAACATGCAAAGCAGGGTGCATCCTGGCAGCCCCGCCATGGACATGTCTGCCAACAACTCCAGTGGGTCAGGCCCTGTCAGATGTTTGGCTGTGTGTGTGTGTGTGTGTGTGTGTGTGTGTTTTCTCACTGTGTGCTGTCCCAGCCCTGTGCAGGTAGCTGGCACAACAAACCTCGATCGAACCACCCAATCATCACAAGATCCATTTACGTTGCGAAGGCGCTCGGGTAGGTTATTGCCGACGAAGCACAGTAATAGCGCCCGGCAGACTATGGGGATCACATGGATGCCTGTGACAACAGATGCAGCTCAGTCAGCAGCGGGACTTTCCACTGCTCCCTAGTCCGCCCAAAGACACTTCCTCTGAGATTTCATTTTACACACTGATACAAACAAGTTACGTACTGCCCCTCTGACATGGTTAGTTGCCACCCATCACCTTATACACGTTGGTTCGATCAAAACATCTCACTGTCATCCTGACCTTATCTTTTAGAGATGTCCTGTTATCTTTGGGGAATGTGCTGGTATCAGGGTATTCTGGTACCACCCTTCTGGAATGTGTTTGCGTGAGTGTCCTGTGCTTAGCACTTCTCAGAAATGTGTGTGTTTTTGCAATACCAGCCCTGTTCTTGCCAGGTTCTGTGAGCGTGTACACAGCCTGACTTTTGCTCACAGCCAATTCTCTCTTGCTAACTTTGCTTTATATTACCAAGGCTTGACCACTACTTTAATTCAGGCCTCAGGTCTCACAATGGGCCTCTGATACAAGGGCTGATGTCTGAAGCACCTTTTCTACCACACCTGCCAATGTGACACACGCGTGCGGGAGCTGGGAAGGGGCATCTGACTCCCAGAAATGGGCCAGGCCTCGGGTTCATGTTACCTGATCAGCGGTGAGTAAAGAGCAGGGATTCTGCTCCCCTTTATCCCACTGAGCTCCCCTTTCAGAGAACCTGAGCTCTGCTCATGTTCAGGTCATGCAGCTTCCCTGCCTCCGCCTCGGTCTCCCCAGCACAGCCTCCTGGCTTGTGCGGGTGTTCGGCCCCCTAGAGCAGAAGTCCCCCAGGAACGGGGGGTCTGTTTGCAGCTAAGTCTCCTTCCAGAGCCATGGCAAGGACTAGTGTGGCAGCTGGATGGCTCTCCCTACGCTAGTCCTCGCTGAGACCCCAAGCGTCCCCTTGCAGGGCAGCCTCTGGGATTGCCCCCAGCAGGCCACTCAGACCGGGTCAAACTCTCTTCCAACACACAACACAGCCTGGGGTCAGGATGCTTGGCACAGGCATGGCCCACGCTGCCACAGAGATAAACAGTTGACTCCCTTCCCCTCCGTTCTCCGTGCCATTTCTCCGGCTAGCAGTTGCCCCAGGACGGTGGGGGCTGTGCCGGCAGAGCAGGAATTACTCTGCAAAGTCCTTGCAATTTCCCCAGGCGTTCACTGGGCAAGAGCCAATTCTCTGTTGTCTCTGACAGGTCCCGCAGTCAGATGGCGTTCTCCAGAGTGCAGGCTGAGCTGGGTGCCCTGGATTTACCGCCTGTGCTATCGCCCTGCTCTGCAAACATCCCCTTGCCAGTGCTAGGCTTAGGGCCTGTACCCTTCTACGGGGCAAGTCACGCAACAAAATTGCTTCGAGAAAGGGGCCCTCGCTTCTTGTACCAGTTCCACAATCAGATAAGAGTTCCCCAGAACTCAGGCCGGGCTTGAGTTAAACAATAATTGAATGGAGTGAAATTGATTTACAGCTGGTGCCAGCCTGTGTCAGCAGAGACCTGGCTTGTTCCCCTGCCTGCCCAGGGTGAGCACCCCGCACTCCCTTAGCCTGACAGCGTGTGCCAGACGAGCGCCCCCTCTTGGCCACTCACCAGATTGCTGTGAGTGGACCCAGCCACTGGATCCCAGAGTCTGAACAGAGCCCAGGCCCGGACCCTGTCTTGGGGTCCCCGGGCACACTCTCGGGGTGCAGACCCTCTGCCTAGCACCTGCCCTGGCAGCTTAGACACACAGCGCCCCGCCCAGCCCCTGCAACCATGATGACTCCTCAGACTCTCCTGTAGCTTAAACACCCCCGTGGCAGAGCTCCACCCTGGGCTGGGCTTTGTCCTCGGTCTCTCCTGCCCAGCGCAGCCTGTTCCTGTGGCTCTCACGAGTCTTCCCCCCGTGAGTCCTGTTGGTCCATGCTTTGATCCTGTCCCTTCATCCTGTGTTGGTGACGTCCTGCTGCTCCCTCCGGCCCCCTCCCTTCAGACGGGGGAGAAGATCCGTCCGCCCCCTGCTCTGGCAAACCCAGTGTCCCCAGATACTGTCCCTTCAGTCGATGGTCATTGAATCCCAGGGACCCCCCGTTGCCCCTGGTCTGGTGGAGACGTAACCCAGCTCATAGGGGAGGCTCGGCCAGAGGGGCTTTGCCTGGCACAGCCCCTGTGTAATAACAGCTCCCAAAGTCCCAATCCATCCATTGTGCAGAGAGACTCCCCAACCAGCCACCTTGGCATGGCTGGGAGGGGAAATGAGGGGACGGGGGGAAGAGAGGAATGGGGAATGCACAGAGCCCCTGCACAGGAGGAAAATGGGGGCCCTGGCATGGGGTGATGGAGAAATTGGGGACACTCAGCCCCTGGCATGCAGGTCACAGCCATCCCCACGGCTAAGCCCATCCGTACAACACATGCATGGGTGGGCGGGGTGTGTGTGTGTCACATCCCTGGGGCAGCTAGCAAAGGAGACGGCAGCCATTGCTGGAGGGATGTGGAGTCGTGTTCCCGTCAGTCCCTTGTTACTCTTTTCCCGGGGGGGAAATGGGGGCACCCGGCTGGTGGTCTGGGGAGGGCTGGTTCTGCCCCCTGCCCGCAGAGGGGCCAGTTCTGATCCAGCCCCAAGGTTTATTTTAAAGAAGCCTTATTGAAGGCGCAGGAACATACCATCCCGATGTGCAGAAAGAATAGCAATATGGCAGGCAACCAGCTTGGCTTAACAGAGAAGCCTTGGGTGAGCTTAAACTCAAAAAGAAAGCTTACAAGAAGTGGAAACTTGGACACATGATAAGGGAGGAGCATAAAAATATTGCTCGAGCATGCAGGGGTGTAATCAGGAAGGCCAAAGTGCAATTGGAGTTACAAGCTAGCAAGGGATGTGAAGGGTAACAAGAAGGGTTTCTACCATAGGCACCGACTTCTAATGGCGCCGGTGGGTGCTCGACCCCCCCCCTCTGCCCAGGCCCCGCCCCAACTCCACCTCTGTCCTGCCCCTTCCTGCCCCCATTCCAACCCCTTCCCCAAATCCCTGACCCAACTCCGCCCACTCCCTGCCCCTATTCGACTCCTTCCCCAAATCCCCGCCCCGGCCCCACCTCTTTCCCACCTCCTCCCCTGAGCACGCCACATTCCCGCTCCTCCCCCCTCCCTCCCGGAGTTTGCTACAGCTGTTTGGCAGTGGCAAGCGCTGGGAGGTAGGTGGAGGAGCGGGGACGCAGCTCGCTCAGGGGAGGAGGCGGAGGTGATGCGGGTGGGGCAGGGAGCTTGGCTGCCGGTGAGTGCAGAACACCCACTAATTTTCCCCCATGGGTGCTCCAGCCATGGGTGCTCCAGCCCTGGAGCACCCACAGAGCCGGCGCCTAGGGTTTCTACAGGTATATTAGCACTAAGAAGAAGGTCAGGGAAAGTGTGGGACCCTTACTGAATGGAGGAGGCAACCTAGTGATAGATGATGTGGAAAAAGCTGAAGTACTCAATGCTTTTTTTGCCTCGGTCTTCACAGACAAGGTCAGCTCCCAGACTGCTGCACTGGACAGCACAGTATGGGGAGGAGGTGAGCAGCCCTCAGTGGTGAAAGAACAGGTTAAGGACTATTTAGAAAAACTGGACATGCACAAGTCCATAGGTCCAGATCTAATGCATCCCAGGGTGCTGAAGGAATTGGCTGATGTGATTGCAGAGCCATTGGCCATTATCTTTGAAAATTCGTGGTGATTGAGGGAGGTCCCAGATGATTGGAAAAAGGTAAATATAGTGCCCATCTTTTAAAAAGGGAAGAAGGAGGATCTGGGGAACTACATGCCGGGTCAGCCTCACCTCAGTCCCTGAAAAAATCATGGAGCAGGTCCTCAAGGAATCCATTTTGAAACACTTGGAAGAGAGGAAGGTGATCAGGAACAGTAAGCGTGGATTCACCAAAGGCAAGTCATGCCTGACTAACCTGATTGCCTTCTATGATGAGATAACTGGCTCTGTGGTTATGGAGAAAGCGGTGGATGTGATATACCTTGACTTTGGCAAAACTTTTGATATGGTCTCCCACAGTATTCTTGCCAGCAAGTTAAAGAAGAATAGGCTGGATGAATGGACTATAAGGTGGATAGAAAGCTGGCTGGATCGTCAGGCTCAATGGGTAGTGATCAAAGGTTCCATGTCTAGTTGCAACCTGTATCAAGCTGAGTGCACCAGGGGTCAGTCCTCGGGCTGGTTTTGTTCAATATCTTCATTAGTGATCTGGATGATGGGATGGACTGCACTCTCAGCAAGTTTGCAGATGACACTAAACTGGGAGGAGTGGTAGATATGCTGGAGGGTAGGGATAGGATACAGAGGGACCTAGACAAATTAGAGGATTGGGCCAAAAGAAATCTGATGAGGTTCAACAAGGACAAGTGCAGAGTCCTGCACTTAGGACAGAAGAATCCCATGCACCACTATAGGCTGGGGACTGACTGGCTAAGCGGCAGTCCTGGAGAAAAAGAACGTGGGGATTACAGTGGATGAGAAGCTGGATATGAGTCAACAGTGTGCACTTGTTGTCAAGAAGGCTAATGGCATATTGGGTGTATTAGTAGGAGTATTGCCAGCAGATCGAGGGACATGATTATTCCCCTCGATTCGGCACTGGTGAGGCCACATCTGCAGTATTGCGTCCAGTTTTGAGCCCCCACTACAGAAAGGATGTGGACAAATTGGAGGGGGTCCAGCAGTGGGCAACGAAAATGATTAGGGGGCTGGGGCACATGACTTATGAGCAGAGGCTGAGGGAACTGGGGTTATTTAGTCTGCAGAAGAGAAGAATGAGGGGGGATTTGATAGCTGCTTTCAGCTACCTGAAATGAGGTTCCAAAGAGGATGGAGCGCAGCTTTGTGGGGAGCAGTTCCAGAGCATCGCCCGGGGACTCCATGACAACTAGTGGCAGAGTGGGATGTACCGCACCTCGTGAATGGCGATCCTTGCAGTAAGTGACTGGGGAGCAGTAAAACAGAGGGGGGATAACGAGGACCAGGTGTGCTGAAGGCTCAGAGAGGGACAGTTTCAGGGGGCAATTAACCTCTGGGAGTGTGTGACCAGCGAGAAGGACTGTTGGAGGAACGGGGTCCCCCTGAGGACTGCAGCGAGCAGTCTCAGGGGCGGAGGAGCTTGCCGCTCGACCCTGGGAGAGAGAAGGACTTTTGCAGTAACAGGGTTCCCCTGGGGATTGCAGAGAGCGGTCCCAGGGGCAGAGGAGTCTGAAGCTCAACTCTGGCAAAAAGGTGGTGATCACGAGAAGGGCTGGCACACTAGGGGTTCTTCCTGAAACCATGGGGGAGCTGAGAGCACACAGGCCTCTGAGTCCAAAGCAACTTGGGAACTGTGAAGTGATGGCCTATCCCCATCTCCTTAAGAAGGACATTGTAATCCTGTGCAAAAAGAGAGGGTTACCCATTGGGAAGTTCACCAAGGCCCAGTTAATCGTGCAGCTGGAGGACAAGGACCACTCTAAGGAGCAGATTCCTGACCCAGATGGGGCTACAAGAGGATCTGGAAGCAGCAGGAGCAGTAGCTAGGCATCCCCAAGAGTCTGGTCCCCAACCAGACTGGGTCTTCACGATCAGGTTCTCCGTCAGGCGATCGGAGACAGATGGGACTAAAGCTGAGTCCGAGAGAGCGAGAGGACCGTGAGAGAGAGAGCAAGAGTCCGAGGAAAAGCTGCAGGAAAAGCAGCAGCAGCATGGACTGGCAATGGTGGAGCGGAGAGGCATAGGGGACTTCCCAGGGTTGAGTGGGAATAGACCCCGGGCTACCAGTTCTTCAGGGAGCCTCAACACTAAATTGTTGCCCTTGGTTAAGAAGGGTGGGGGGGGATGTGAATGCTCACCACGCAGCCTTCAAGCAGGCTGGCGATTTGAATCAGGGGGACCCTGCGGAAAAGCCCCGGTATCTAGCTCCCTTGCTGGGTCCCAAGGCCATAGATGCTGTCAGCCAGATGGGTGGGGTGGTGAACAGGCTCCCATTCCTGGCCCCGGCCTATGTGTCTGCGTGGAGTCTCCTGGGGTCAGGCCCCTCGGACCCCCAGGGGGAGCGGAAGGTGGGGGTCAGTGGAGGAGACATAGAATCATAGAATCATAGAATATCAGGGTTGGAAGGGACCTCAGGAGGTCATCTAGTCCAACCCCCTGCTCAAAGCAGGACCAATTCCCAACTAAATCATCCCAGCCAGGGCTTTGTCAAGCTGGGCCTTAAAAACCTCCAAGGAAGGAGATTCCACCACCTCCCTAGGTAAAGCATTCCTAGTGAAATAGTGTTTCCTAATATCCAACCTAGACCTCCCCCACTGCAACTTGAGACCATTGCTCCTTGTTCTGTCATCTGCCACCACTGAGAACAGCCGAGCTCCATCCTCTTTGGAACCCCCCTCAGGTAGTTGAAAGTAGCTATCAAATCCCCCCTCATTCTTCTCTTCTGGAGACTAAACAATCCCAGTTCCCTCAGCCTCTCCTCATAAGTCATGTGCTCCAGACACCTAATCATTTTTGTTGCTCTCCGCTGGACTCATTCCAATATTTCCACATCCTTCTTGTAGTGTGGGGCCCAAAACTGGACACAGTACTCCAGATGAGGCCTCACCAATGTCGCATAAAGGGGAACGATCACGTCCCTCGATCTGCTGGCAATACCCCTACTTATACAGCCCAAAATGCCATTAGCCTTCTTGGCAACAAGGGCACACTGTTGACTCATATCCAGCTTCTCGTCCACTGTGACCCCTAGGTCCTTTTCTGCAGAACTGCTACCTAGCCATTCGGTCCCTAGTCTGTAGCAGTGCATGGGATTCTTCCGTCCTAAGTGCAGGACTCTGCACTTGTCCTTGTTGAACCTCATCACGTTTTTTTTGGCCCAATCCTCTAATTTGTCTAGATTCCAGATGACTACATATTTAACTCACTGAAACAGACATTATTTTAAATGAATCAGTCACAGAGGTTTACTGTGTTCATAACAATGTTTATTGCTTTTAGAAAAAGGGAACACTAATTTACTGACAAGTTTCAGAGTAACAGCCGTGTTAGTCTCTAAGGTGCCACAAGTACTCCTGTTCTTCTTTTCACTAATTTACTGTGTGTGATCTCCATAACACTACACGTGTTTATGAAATTTCACCAACTTAAAAAATATGTTTCCAAGATTTTAGGCATAACAAAGGATTGTATATCTTACTAAGGTACTGATTTTGCTTAAAACTAGTTCACCAGATAGTCAGAAGTAAAGAAAGGGAAACTCTTTGTCCAGCTATCTGGAAGCAAAGGGCTGTTGCTTCCTTCAGTTGGGGGTCGGGGGTGAGGAGAGGGGGTGAAGGGAGAAATGGATGGACAGAAAGGACAGGAAGACTTTGGAAGTAAGTTTTTTTTACTATAGTAATTAAAATGTGTATTTTAGATAAGGGTGGTCTTTTGAAGAATGTATTTAAAAAACTATATGTCTGAAGAGCCAAGCATTTAAGGCTAAAGATGATTGTGCATCTAAAAATCTATGCAAGGATTTTTTAGAGATGTGATTTTATAATCTTCACCAACTCACTAATGAAATATTTCTAAAGCAAAATTTAAGCTAAGGTCCTGTAGACTGACATGTTCTCAGTAAATATTACAGTCATGCACAACTGTTTTTGTCAGTACATTCAGAAACTGACAGTAGATACCTGGGAGTTGGCAAATGCCTGTTAAATGCCTTCATTACCCCTTGAATGGCTCTTTAACAGTTTCAGTGTTGTGCTAATAGCTCTGGCAGGCTGGAGACTTTTTCTCTTTTAACTACTAGATCCGCTTCCCAGGGGACGTCTTCACTACCTGCCGGATCTGCGGGTAGCAATCGATCTATTGGGGATCGACTTATCGCGTCTAGTGAAGACGCGATAAAATCGATCCCTGATCGCTCTGCCGTCGACTCCGAAAATCCATCGCGGCAAGAGGCTGAAGCGGAGTCGACGGTGGCGCGGCAGCGGTCGACTCGCCGCCGTCCTCACAGCCAGGTAAGTTGACCTAAAATACACAACTTCAGCTACGCTATTCACGTAGCTGAAGTTGCGTATCTTAGGTCGACCCCCCCCACCCACCCCCATTGTACACCTAGCCTCAGAGCCTGCAGGAAGGGACAGAACAGGGATAGGAAAACCAGTAGGGTGAAAACTAAGACCCAGTGGTGCCCCGAATTTTCAGGTGCCCTATGCATCTGCCTATGCCTGAGGACAGCCCTGGGCGCCCCCAGTTCGCCCCTGGCTAGTTCGCCTAGTGGTTGCACCGGCCCTGGTCGTGGGGCATTTGTCACAGGGCCCAGCCAGTGCCTTCCCCGGCCATCCAGCAGAGCTGCTGTGAGAGGATTTACGGCTCTGTGCGTCACACCCCAGACCTCCTGGAGCCTGACCAGAACCCAGACACTGCCCCAGCCTCGGGATCCAGACACCTCTCGGGGTGCAGCCCTTCCTCTCAGCACATCCCCCTTGGCATGGGAACCCAGCCATCCACCCAGCCCTTGGGCACAGCCAGGGCCGGCTCCAGGCACCGGCCTGGCAAGCAGGTGCTTGGGGTGGCCGCTCCGGAGAGGCGGCACGTCCAGCTATTCGGTGGCAATTCAGCTGACGGACCCTCACTCCCACTCAGAGCGAAGGACCGTCCGCCGAATTGCTGCCGCAGATCGCAATCGCGATCGCGGCTTTTTTTTTTTTTGGCTGCTTGGGGCGGCCAAAACCCTGGAGCCGGCCCTGGGCACAGCATGCACCTCTCCAGCATGCGAGCTCCTGGAGCCTGACCAGAGGCCAGCCACTGCCCCCACCTCAGGATCCAGACACCACTCGGGGTGCAGCACAGGGGAATCGCCCTGAAGCTCTTCCTCTCTTTGGACTAACTTCTGCTCTGATTTACTGATCTGCTGCGTATAGCGGAGCATGTCCCAAACGCAGCTGCGAAGAGTGTCCGGGGGGCAGATACAGGGTCCCTGCACAGGGCCGGGGGAGTGAAGCACAGAGCATGGGCAATGAGTGTGTGGCTTGGGCACCCGAGGGCAGCTCAGTGGGTGAGCAGGGCTGGCTCCACGTTTTCTGCTGCCCCAAGTGGAAAAAAAAAAGCCGCGGCAGCGCGATCGTTCCGCTCCATTCTTCGGTGGCAATTCAGCAGCAGGTCCTTCGCTCCAAGAGAAACTGAGGGACCCGCCGCCGACTTGCCGCCGAAGACCCGGACATGCCACCCCAGTACCGGCCGGAGTGCCGCCCCTTGATATTGGCCGCCCCAAGCACCTGCTTCCTTAGCTAGTGCCTGGAGCTGGCTCTGGGTGAGGCAGCTGCCTCTAAACCCTCCCACCCAGAGCACAGAGGAAGTGGAGAGTAACAGCAGCTCACTGCACTATCGAGCGATGCCATAGCCGTGTCGGTCCTGGGGTACTAGAGAGACGAGGTGGGGGAGGTAACAGATTTTATTGGACCAGCCTCTGCTGGGGAGAGATACACTTTGGCGTTTACACGGCCCTCGTCTCTGGGTCCTGTGCAGTTTGACACTTGTCTCTCTCACCAGCCGGAGCTGGGTCAATAAGAGATGTTACCTCGCCCCCCTGGCCTCTCTGACTGTTCTATAGACGCTCCTCCGCAGCTTTAAGCCCTTTACATAGGGAGGGTAAATAGCTTCTTCATATGAGGAAACTGAGGCGCAGCCTTGCCCAAGGTCAGCGGCAGGATTAGAATGGAAGTTGCCAGACTCCTAGTCTAGCACCATCCCCACTAACCCACTCAAGAGGTCACAGCCTCACTCTACAGTGCAGCAATTCCCCCCACGGTGCATAATAGTTACATGGCAAGAGGTTGGGGACCCACTGGGGTCGGCTGTGCCACTAGGCGGATGCAGGGGCTCCTTGCCATGGGGACTGTCAGCAGTGAAGTGGGAGAGGAGGGCAGCGGGTAAGTGAATGTAGAGTGATGGTCCCATGTAACCAAGGGTGAAGGGCTGCAAAGGACAGAAGGAGCTGTCATGGTCAGTAGCTGTGATTGTCTTTCTGTGGCGCAGGCGAAGGGTTTGAGTGCAGGGAGCTGCTGGTCAGTGCCAGGTGAGGACATGGTGCAGGCTAATTTAGGCATTGCTCTGAGAGAGCAGAGTTTCGGTGGCGTGGGCGCTTAGCTTCACTCCGTGCTGCCTGGCACTCAGAAGTTTGAGTTTTGCTGAATTCGGTGTCCCAGAAGGGCATGAGCTGCGTTAACAAAGTTTTTTAACATAAGAACGGCAGTACTGGGTCAGACCAAAGGTCCATCTAGCCCAGTATCCTGTCTGCCGACAGTGGCCAATGCCAGGTGCCCCAGAGGGAGTGAACCTAACAGGCAATGATCAAGTGATCTCTCTCCTGCCATCCATCTCCATCCTCTGACAAACAGAGGCTAGGGACACCATTCCTTACCCATCCTGGCTAATAGCCATTAATGGACTTAACCACCCTGAATTTATCCAGTTCTCTTTTAAACGCTGTTATAGTCCTAGCCTTCACAACCTCCTCAGGTAAGGAGTTCCACAAGTTGACTGTGTGCTGCATGAAGAAGAACTTCCTTTGATTTGTTTTAAACCTGCTGCCTATTAATTTCATTTGGTGACCCCTAGTTCTTATTATGGGAATAAGTAAATAACTTTTCCTTATCCACATCACTCATGATTTTATATATCTCTATCATATCCCCCCTTAGTCTCCTCTTTTCCAAGCTGAAAAGTCCTAGCCTCTTTAATCTCTCCTCATATGAGAGCCTTTCCAAACCCCTAATCATTTTAGTTGCCCTTTTCTGAACCTTTTCTAATGCCAGTATATCTTTTTTGAGATGAGGAGACCACATCTGTACGCAGTATTCGAGATGAGGGCGTACCATCGATTTATATAAGGGCAATACTATATTCTCAGTCTTATTCTCTAGCCCCTTTTTAATTATTCCTAACATCCTGTTTGCTTTTTTGACTGCTGCTGCACACTGCGTGGACATCTTCAGAGAACTATCCACGATGACGCCAAGATCTTTTTCCTGACTTGTTGTAGCTAAATTAGCCCCCATCATATTGTATGTATAGTTGGGTTTATTTTTTCCAATATGCATTACTTTACATTTCTCCACATTAAATTTCATTTCCCATTTTGTTGCCCAATCACTTAGTTTTGTGAGATTTTTTTGAAGTTCGTCACAGTCTGCTTTGGTCTTAACTATCTTGAGCAGTTTAGTATCATCTGCAAACTTTGCCACCTCATTTTTTACCCCTTTCTCCAGATAATTTATGAATAAGTTGAATAGGATTGGTCCTAGGACTGACCCTTGGGGAACACCACTAGATACCCCTCTCCATTCTGAGAATTTACCATTAATTCCTATCCTTTGTTCCCTGTCTTTTAACCAGTCCTCAATCCATGAAAGGACCTTCCCTTTTATCCCATGACAGCTTAATTTATGAGACCTTGTCAAAGGCTTTCTGGAAATCTAAGTACACTATGTCCACTGGATCCCCCTTGTCCACATGTTTGTTGACCCCTTCAAAGAACTCTAATAGATTAGTAAGACACGATTTCCCTTTACAGAAACCATGTTGACTATTGCTCAACAGTTTATGTTTTTCTATGTGTCGGACAATTTTATTCTTAACTATTGTTTCGACTAATTTGCCCGGTACCGACGTTAGACTTACCGGTCTGTAATTGCCGGGATCACCTCTAGAGCCCTTTTTAAATATTGGCGTTACATTAGCTAACTTCCAGTCATTGGGTACAGAAGCCGATTTAAAGGACAGGTTACAAACCATAGTTAATAGTTCAGCAACTTCACATTTGAGTTCTTTCAGAACTCTTGGGTGAATGCCATCTGGTCCCGGTGACTTGTTAATGTTAAGTTTATCAATTAATTCCAAAACCTCCTCTCGTGACACTTCAATCTGTGACAGTTCCTCAGATTTGTCACCTACAAAAGCCAGCTCAGGTTTGGGAATCTCCCTAACATCCTCAGCCGTGAAGACTGAAGCAAAGAATACATTTAGATTCTTCGCAATGATTTTATCGTCTTTTGTATCTCGATCGTCCAGGGGCCCCACTGGTTGTTTAGCAGGCTTCCTGCTTCTGATGTACTTAAAAAACATTTTGTTATTACCTTTGGAGTTTTTGGCTAGCCGTTCTTCAAACTCCTCTTTGGCTTTTCTTATTACATTCTTGTACTTAATTTGGCAGCGTTTATGCTCCTTTCTATTTGCCTCACTAGGATTTGACTGTGTACGCCCTGTGTTCGTGATGTCCTGCTGCTCTCCCCAGCTCCTCCCTTCAGACAGGGGGCAGATGGATCTTCTCCCCACTCTGGCAAACCCACTGTCCCCAGATACTGTCCCTTCAATCGATGGTCATTGAATCCCAGGGACCCCTGTTGGCCCTGGTCTGGTGGAGACGTGACCCAGCTCATAGGGGAGGCTCGGCCAGAGGGGCTTTGCCTGGCACATTACCTGTGTAATAACAGCTCCCAAAGTCCCAATCCATCCGTTGTGCAGAGAGACTCCCCAACCAGCCACCGTGGCACGCCTGGGAGAGGAAATGAGAGGACGGGGGGAAGAGAGGGAGCAGGAATTTTTGGTAATATTTTTCTGGAGGCTAGGCATGCCTCAGTTTCCCACTGGACATTGCATTGGTACCCAGTGGAGGCAGAAGGGGTAGCACTGCTCCTTGAAGAGCACAGGAGACAGGAGATTTGTGCGTGTCACCTCGCTGTCTGGGCAGGATGACTGGGTCGTTAAGGAACTGGCTCAAATCCACCAAGAGTCCCGGAAGACAAAGAGACACCACAGAAACGGAACCCTCTGCACCTACCAGTGGGAACCCCCGGCAGGTGGACACGTGAATGGAGCTGGTGAACACGGGGCTGGGTACTGGAATAAGGCTGGCCTTTTGGAAGCACTCAGGAGCTCTGACCTGGGGAGGTGAAGGGGACCTGGGCGGGAGAGGAGAGAGGGAGCCAGAGACGGGGCCCATCACTGCTTGGCTGGCTCGTCCTCGCACTGGCTTGGCCAGAGTGGACTATGGCTGAACTTCTGCTGCTCTGTGCTAAACTGAGGCCTGTCAGGTTCTGTGGCCAGGTGACTCAGTGGTGCTGGTCTTGGATTCGGGGAGGCCATGGGCCCGCCCCTGTGGAACAGTCCTTGGGGCCTGGCCAGCCATGGGGGTCACTCCCAGGGGCTGGCTCCAGGCTGTGGCATAGATGGGACCCGATGACTCCGTGACACCATGTTGCCTCCTTAGAGAGAAGCGAGGAGGAGCTGGCCTGTGGGGATCCAGGCAGCACTGTGTCTGTGGGCATCTGAAGCTTCCCCAAATGTGCTTCCTGTTGTCTCATTTTCACCAAAATCACTAGGGCTCTGCCTTCCGAGGCCTAACATAATCCTGTACACTTTGGAAGGGGTGGGGTGCGATGTTCAGAGGTGATCATGTGACAGCCAGCCAGACAGAGTGAGCAAGTAATGCCGCCCATGGTGGTAGGGCCCAGTTTCACTCAGCCAGTAATGCTGGTAAAGTTGGCACTGGGGGAGTGTAAATAATGGTGGGGACTGGTCAGTTCTACAGAGCAACCCTAGATCACCGGATAAGCTGGGCTCACTCAGACAACACTCTGAGTTCCTGCTGCTCAGCCTGGACCAGAACGTCAGCCCCGTCTCCCGCCTCCTGGACAAGACCTGGGGCCAGGAGACTTGCCCAGAAACCCACGTCCCGGGCAAGGAATGTGGCAACAACTGCTACAAGAAGTGGTCCCCGGGCCAGCGCTGTGGTTGGAACAGCTGTCTCATCTTCTTCACCAAGAACTCGCCGTGCCTGGGCACCTGCCTTAACGACTCGAGCTGCTTCTACATCCAGGACCTCATGGACGGGGTCTTCGGCGCCATCAACAACAACTTCTGGGGGCAGAACCAGTAATGTGTTGGATCCAACACATTACTGGTGTGAAATCCCCAATGGTGACAAAGTGGAGAGGCCATGGCTTATGTACTCAAAAACACAGAATGTTGCATACTGTTTTTGTTGCAAACTCTTCCAGTTTAACGTTCCAGCCACACTGGGTTCTACAGAAACAAAGGACTGGAAGAATCTGGCTACAAATCTGGCATGCCATCAGAAGGCAGCAAATCACCAGCGAGCATTCCATAGGTGGAAAGAGCTTGAGTTGAGACTAAGGTTAAAGGCCACCATGGATGATCAGCATCAAGAGAAGATTGCATCGGAGTCTGGCAAAATGTTCTGAAAAGGCTCATTGCCATTGTGAGAATGCTTGGGACCCAAAATCAGCTGTAATTCAACTTCACTCCGTTCAGTTATTGTTTAACCCGAGCCCAGCCTGAGCTCTGGGGAATGTTTGCAGAGACTGAGTAGCTGTCAGGGCGTTAGCACAGGTGATAAATCCAGGGCACCCAGCTCAGCCCGGATTCTGGAGAACACTATCTGATTGCAGGAGCTGTCCAGAAACAACAGAGAATTGGCTCTTGTCCAGTGAATGCCTGGGGAAATTGCAAGGGCTTTGCTAAGTAATTCTTCCTGGTCCACCCCCACAACCCCCACCGGCCGTGCCAGCCGGAGACATGGGTCCAGGCGTGGAGAACGGAGAGGAAGGGACTGAACTGTTTATTTCCGTGACGGCCAGGACCAAGCATTCTGACCCCAGGATGTGTTGTGTGTTGGAAGAGAGTTTGACCATGTCTGAGTGGCCGTGCAGGGGCCAATCCCAGATGCTGCCCTGCCAGGGGGTGCTTGGTGTCTCAGCGAGGAATAGCATGGGGAGAACCATCCAGCCAGCACATGAGGGCCTTGGCTTTGGAAGGATCATTAGCTGCTGGCCCATCCCTTCTGGAACAAGGGTGTCTCCATATGAGGCCAGCCAGGCCAGGGGCAGGGAGATTCTGAGTGGGGCCATGGGGCAGAGACAGATCCCTATTCCTGGGGGAGTTCTGCTCTGGGGGGCCAAACACCCCCAGAAGGCCGTGCTGGGGAGGCCAAAGCAGCAGGAGGGACGCCGCACAGCCTGAACATGGGCAGAGCTTGGTGGGATAAAGGGGAGCAGAATCCCTGCTCTTTACTCACCGCTGATCCGGTAACGTCACCCCGGGCCTGGCCCATTGCCAGGAGTGAGACGCCCCTTCCCAGCTCCCGAAGGCGTGTGCCACGTTGGCAAACACAGCCGGGACCGGCCCACTGGAGTCGTCTCCGGACATGTCCATGTTGGGGCTGCCAGGATGTGCCCTGCTTTGCATGTTCTCCGGGGTGGGGTATGCGGCAGCCTCTTCACTCTGCCTGTCCTGGGCCATAAATCCATCCACACTGGGGTTGAGCACCTGGGATCTGAATAGGGGCTCCCAGAAACGTGGGAGATCCTCGACCCGCAGCCAGAGGACAAGCACAGAGACAGTGATGGAGAGCGAGAGCTGGGAGGTGTCTCAAGGGCTGCCCTAGACCCGAAACCCTCCAGGGGCAGGTTGTGTGGCCTCGTGGGCAGAGTCTCTGATTGGGGGTCAGGACATCTGGGTTCTTTCCTTGGTTCTGCCACTGACCAGCTCTGGGACCCTGGGCTGGTCCCTTCCCAGGCCTCTTCTTCCCACCTACCTATTTGCCGTATGAAGTTCAGAAGGCCCCTGCTCCCACAGTTCCCCCACATCTTGCCACCACCCCCCCAAGGTCACACAGTTCCAGTCCCTCACCCCATATGACACAGTGGGAATTCTCTGTAATATATTTTTAACCTATGGGTGCCTCTGTTTCCCTCTGTACTTTGTATTGCTACCCATGGGAGCAAGAGGGTTAGGCCTGCTCTCAGGGACAGCCCAGTACATGAGGGGTGGGGGGCGCCTCGCTGGCTGGGCCGTAATGAACGGCGTCATTAAGGAATCTGCCCAAAGCAATCCCATCTCCATGCACAGTCCCAGAGAGACAATGGGAAGCCCAATGAGAGGCACATCCCCTGCCCCCAGGAACCAGCCACCCAGAGGAAGGAGGTGTCCCCCACCTCTCTGCAGGGGAGCTGAGCAGAGACCCCAGCTTGAGCAAGGTCACAGGCAGGGGCTATTCCAAGACACTGGTTAAAAGCTGGGCGTAGCCCCCACTCTGTGGGGCCGGGACACCCCGTCCCTTCCTGGCCACCCACACAAGCTGTATTCTGCAGGACCGCTCCAAGCCACCCCCACCCCCTGTCCTCAGGAGGAGGGGCTCATCCCATTATTTTCCCCTATAGAGGTGTCAGTGTATGGGGACCCCTGCCAGCGGTTGCCCAGCAGAGCCAGGATGGGACGGCAGCCAATGCCACGTGGTGCCCCCTGCTGGGCACTGCTGCTCCTCTTCAGTGCTCCTAACTAGCCAGAGCACAGGGCACCACGTCTATCACAGCCCATGCATCCCCTAGTGAGCCAGTGTTAGCCAGAATGAGGCATTTGGAAACAGAGCTTCCCTGGGCAGATCACTCCCAGACTGGGGTACTCACCAGGGTGTGACCGACACAGCGATGCTGCCTGAGTCTGCTGAGAGCCTGAGCCTGTTGTTGTGAGGGGGGAGCTGCCCCCTACTGAGAGCCCATCACTGGGGATCTGGTGTGAGCCTCTGTCAGTGAGTGACGGCACCTGCTGCTCCTGCCCCATGGAAACCCTGGTGAGTCCCCCCTGTTCCATCTCATCCTGCCCCATATAAATCCTGTGGCGCCCCCTACCCCTTCAACTCCTCCTGCCCCCTGGTAACACTGTTGACTCCCTCCTGCCCAAGGGGGTCCCAGTGTCCCCTCTCCTGTCAGTAGCACAGCAGGGGTTAGGGGATGTGGGTTGGTGGCTCTGGGTCTGTGCCCAGGCTCAGGGGCACTGATGCTGTGGGGTCCTGTGCAGGTGCTGGGACAGATACCCAGGGCTGGACTCCTGCTGCTGCCCCTTCTCCTCTGCTTCGGGCCAGAGACCACCGGGAGCATCGACCCGGCTGCGTTCAGCGTGATCGTGGATCATGTGAACGAGTGAGTGACCGGCCTGGGGATGGGGGTGTCTTGGTCCTGCCCTGCTTCCCTAGCCACAAATGGAGCAGCAGGGGCCTCTTGTGTCTGCTCGTATCACAGGATTAGCTAGAGCCCCTGCCTCAGAACCGGTGATTCTGGGGATTCAGGTGGAGATGATGCCTAGAGCTGGGAGGGGTGAATAGGGGAGTGTAGGGGCAGATGGAGCCAAGAACTGTGAAGAGTGATTCTGGGGGTTCATGGGGAGATATACTACAGAGCTAGCACAGGTGATTTTGGGGGAGCAGGGGGGAGATGGAGACTAAGCTGCGAGGGGGGATTCTGGGGGTGCAGGAGAAGATAGAACCCAAAGCTTAGAGGAGGTGTTTCTAGGGGCAGAGATGGAGCTCTGAACTGGGAGGGGTGGTTCTGTGGGTGCAGGGGTAGATGGATCCCTACCTGGAAGGGGTTATTCTGGGCATTCAGGGGTACGTGCAGACCGAGCTGGGAATGGTGATTCTGTGGGTGTAGGCAGAGATTGAGTCTCAAGCTGCAGGGGAGTGATTCTCGGGCTCCAGGCAGGAGATGGAGCCCATAGCTTGTTGATTCTGGGGGTGCAGGGGGAGATGGACTCCAAGCTTGGAGGGGTCATTCTGTGGGTGCAGGGGGGAACACAGACCCCAAACTGGGACCAGTGATTCTTGGGGTGCAGTGGGACATGGAGCCCAGAGCTGTGAGGAAGATTCTGGGTATGATGGGGGAGATGGAGCTCTGAGCTGGGAGCAGTGATTCAGGGGGTGCAGGGAGATTCAGGGATTCAGAGGGGAGATGGAGCCCTGGGATGTGAGGGTGCTTTTCTGGGTGCAGAAGGAGATGGAGCCCTAAGCAGGGAGGGGTGATTCCGGGGGTGCAGGGAGAGGTGGATCCTATGCGGAGAGGAGTGATTCTGGGGATGCAGGAGGAGATGGAGCTCTGAGCTGGGAGGGGGTGATTATGGGGGTGCCGGGGGAGATTGAGCCCATAGCTTGGAGCAGTGATTCTAGGGGTACAGGAGGAGATGGAGCCTGAGCTGAGAGAGGTTACTCTGGGGGTACAAATCTTGCTCAGTACAACAAGCTGTGTATTTCACCCTGCTCGCTGTGCCACTGTGACGGGATCCCCCTGGGATGCAGCCTGGGACTGTGGGACCGCTGTGCCCCCTGAATTCTCTCCAGCCTGGGCTGTCTCACAAGGCCTTGCTAGTGACCAGCAGTATACCCCTCCAGGTGCTGTGATCACTCAGCACAACAGCATGTGGAGCCCCACACCCAGCTACATTGCATGAATGCTCCCAGAGCCACTCATGAATCGCACAGGGAAAGGCACCGGAACCAAATCCCCCCGGCTCCCAGCACTGTACCCCAGGAATATACCATCATGCACTGCTCAAGATGGGCAGTGCACATTTATTAATCAGTTCACCACTTCATCAATGGAAAGCGGACATACAGCAGCCTTCGTCAAACCTGAGCAGATTTGCCACACATTTCATACAAACTCACTGGTAAAGATAAACAATTAAACAAATGTATTGACTATAAAAGGTAGATTTTAAGTGATATTAAGTGATAGGCAAAAAGTCAGAGTTAGTTACCAAAAGAAATAAAATATAAGCACGCAGTCTAAACTCTCAACCCTGTTAGACTGGGCAGCAATTAGATATTGCAGTCCTTAATATACAGGTTTGTTCCTTAAACTTGGGCCAATCTCCTGTGTTGAAGTCTTGTCTTCTTCTCAGTGTCTTGGTTGCTTGCAGCATAGGTCGGGGCAGGAGAAGGGCCCAGTATGTGTCCACTCTGTCTGTTTTATACTCTCAGTCCGTGTGCTTGTAGAACACAAGTCCAGGCATGTCTGGGGCATTGCTGAGTCTCCAGGCAAGGTTTAGCAATTCCCCTGGTGTGGCCTCATACAGGTGAGTCATTGCATTGTAGCTTCCTTGCTGGACATTGGCTGTTGATGGTTGTTTCACAGCCTGTCCGGGCGTTGGTTACTTTCCTTGCTGTTGCTCCGGGGAGCTAATATCTGGCTGATTCCCCAACTTACAGCATGTTTTAGTGACCACCATACAACACAATTCTCATAACGAAGCATGCATTAATGATACACACATATGGAAAGAGAAATGACTTTCAGTAGATCATAACCTTTCCCCTCATACCTTACAAGGCAGGCTTTATATGCAAGATCATGATTATATGAAAATGAGGAATATGGGGGTTACAGTATGCTCCCCCAAGGCATAAAATGTCACAGGGGGTTATTCTGAGGGTGCAGGGGGAGATTGGGCCTGGAGGTGGGAGGGGTGATTCTTGGAGTAGAGAGGGAGATGGAGACCAGAGCTGGGAGGGGTTATTCTGAGGCTTCAGGGGGAGATGAACCCCAAGCAGGGAGGGTGATTCTGGGCCTTCAGGGGCAGATGGAGCCTGAGCTGGGAGGGGTGATTCTTGGGGTGCTGAGGGAGATGGAGCCCAGAGCTGGGAGGATGCTTCTGGGGGTACAGCGGGAGATGGACGCTGGAGCTGGGAGTGGTTGATTCTGGGAGTGCAGAGGGGAGATGGAGTCTCATCTGGGAGGATGACTCTGGGAAGGTAGGGGGTGCCGGAGGAGATGGAGCCCAGAGTTCGGAGGGGTATTTCTGGGGGGCTGAGGGGAGACATGGGGCCCAAGCTTGGAGGAGTAAATCTGGGCATGCAGGGGGAGATGGAGCTCAGAACTGAGAGGGGTGATTTGGGGGGGCTGATGGGGGGCATGTTCCCTGAGCTGGGACGGGTGATTTTGGGGTTTCAGGGGAAGTTGGAGCCATGAGCTGAGAGGGTGATTCTGGAGGTGCAGGGGGGAGATGGAGCCCAGAGCTGGGAGGGATGATTTTGGGAGTGCTGGGGGGAGATGGATCCCAGAGCTGTGAGGGGGTTATTCTGTGGGTACAGAGGGAGATGGAGCCCAGGGCTGCGAGGGTGATTCTGGAGTGCAGGGGGGAGATGGACCCCAGAGCTGGGAGGGGTGATTCTGGGGGGCTGTGGGGGGACATGGAGCCCAAGCTGGGAGGATGATTCTGGGGATCCAGGGCAAGATGGAGCCTAGAACTGGGAGGGGGTGATTCTGGGGGTGCATGGGGAGATGGAGCCCAAAGCTTAGAGTGGTGATTTTGGGGTGCAGGGATAGATGGAGCCTGACCTGAGAGAGGTTACTCTGGGAGTGCAGGGATAGATGGGGCCCAGAGCTGGGAGGGTGATTCTAGAGGTGCAGGTGGGAGACAGACTCCAGAGTTGGGAGGGATGATTCTGGGGATTCTGGGGTAGATGAGGCCCAGAGCTGGGAGGGTGATTTTGGGGTGCATGGGGGACATAGAACCCAAGATGGGAAAGGTTCCAGGGGTGCAGTGGGAGATGGGGACTCGAGCTGGCAGGGGTAAGTCTTGGAGTGCAGGGGGAGATGGAGCCCAAGCTAGGAGGAGTGATTCTGGGGATACAGGGGGAGATGGAGCCCGAGGTAGGAGAGGTGAATATGGGCTTACTGGGGTACATGGAGGCTGGAGGTGGGAGTGGAAGATTCTGGGGGTGCAGACGGAAATGGAGCCCAAGCTCAGAGGATAATTCTAGGGAGTTAGGGGGAGATGAAGCCTGAAGTTCCAAGGGGTTGATTCTGGGGTTGCAGGAGGAGATGGAGCCCAAGCTGAGAGGGGTGATTCTGGGGGGGTGAGGGGGAACATGGGATTTGAGCTGGGAGGGGTGATCTGGGGGGGCAGGGGAGAGACAGAGCCCAGAGTAGGGAGGGGGGATTAGGGGGTGGAGGGGGAGATAGAACTCGCCCTGGGAGGGGTGATTCTGGGCGTTCAGGGGGACATGGAGACCAAGTGGGGAACAGTGATTCTGGGGATGCGGGGGAGATTGAGCCTGAGCTGAGAGGGGTGATTCTTGGGGGTTCAGGGGGAGATGCAGCCTGAGCTGCAAGCGTGATTCTGGAGGCGCAGGGATAGTTGAGGCTCAGAGCTGGGAGGGTGATTCTAGCGGTGCAGGGGGGGAGACGGATCCCAGAGCTGGGAAGGGTGATTATGGGTGTGCTGGAGGAGATGGAGTTCCGATCTGGGAGGGGTAATTCTGGAGGTTCAGGGGGGAGATGGAGCCCAGAGCTGGGAGGAGTGATTCTGGGGATGAAGGGGGAAATGGAGACCAAGCTGGGAATGGTGATTCTGGGGGTGCACATGGAGATTGAGCCCTGAGCTGTTAGGGACTGATTCTCCGGGTGCAGGGGGAAGAAGGTGCTCATAGCTTGTAGATGCTGGGATCACAGAGGGAGATGGAGGCCAGAGCTGTGAGGGGGTTATTCTGGGGGTGCAGGCGGAGATGGAGCCCCAAGCTGGGAGGATGATTCTGGGGATACAGGGAGAGATGGAGCCCCAAGATGCGAGGTGCTTTTGGAGGTGCAGGAAGAAATGGAGCCCTAAGCAGGGAGGGGTTATTCCAGGGGTGCAGGAGGGAGATGGAGCCCTGAGCTGGGCGGGGTGATTCTTGGTGTGCAGGGGTTGATGGATCCTGACCTCGTAGAGATGATTCTGAGGGTGCAGAGGCGACATGGAGCCCAAGCTGGGAGGGTGATTCTAGGGAGCTTCAGGGAGAGATGGAGCCCACAGCTGGGGGGGATGATTCTGTGGGGTTGAGGGGGAACATGGGGCCCGAGCTGGCAGGGGTAATTATGGTGGTGCAGGGGGAGATGGAACCCAGGGCTGTGAGGGTGATTCTGGGATGCAGAGGGAGATGGTGCCCAGAACTAGGTGTGTGATTCTGGGGGTGCAGTGGGTAGATGGAGCCAGAGATGGGAGGGGGTGATTCTGAGGGTTCAGGGGGAGATGGAGTCTGGAGCTGGGAGGGGTGATTCTGGGAGCCTGAAATGTTTCCATTTCATCTTTAGCAGTTTGACTTTTATGTTTAATAGAATAGAATAGAATAGAATAGAATAGAATAGAATAGAATATATGAAGTTCCAAATGTTTTCACTTGTATATTATAAACAGTAATATGACATAAAAAAGTAAAAAAAATCAAGTCATAACGAAACGTTTCAATCTAAAATTGTTTAGATAATTTTTCATCAGAAAATTACATAAAATCGATGTATTCCCTTGGAACCTTTAGATTTTTTTGAATCAGCCTTTTCCTAAGGAAAACTGTTCTGTCTGAAATATTTTGACCAGCGATAGTCATGTGCTTGCTGCACAGTCCCTTTGGAATAAATCAGGACTAGATAACTTGCACCCAAGAGTCTTAAAAGAACTGGCCGAGAGCTCTCTCAGCAATTGATGTAGATTTTTAACAAAACTTGGAACCCTGGGGAAGTTCCACAGGATGCAGGGAGGGAAGATAAGGTTGTGACTGTATTTACAAAGGGTAAATGGGATGGTCTGGGGAAGTATAGGCTGGTACCTGACACCAATCCTGGGCACAATCTGTGTGTGCTTCCATTGCCCACACATCTCGATACCAGGGTCCCCATCCCCTCCACACCAGTGACTCAGTGTGTCCCCACATTTCCTCTGACATTGACCCTGGGCAGACTCATGGAACACTTCACACCCTGGGCTCTAGGAATAAAGGTAACTGTGCTGACTGCCACGGCTCTGCCGGAGGGCGATGGGCCAGGAGGTGACAGGAGGCTAGGATGGAAGCTGCCTCTGGCGAGACACAGCAGCTCTTACCTGGGAATGACAGAGGCCAGTTAGATCGACCCCACTACATCGCTCAGAGGTGTGAAAAATCCATCCCCCTGAGCGACATAGTTAAGCCAACCTATGCCCCGGTGTTGGTGTCACTAGGCATCACCCTAGGTAACTCGGGAGGGTGGAAGACCACAAAGTGTCTATGACGCCTTCCTGCACTAGGCCTACATGAACCAAACTTCTTCCATGTTTAAACTCTAATCAGCCTCAAAAGCCAGGTGCAACAGGTTGCATACCAGTGCCAAGCGGTAATAATAAGGCCTGCATGTTTCTGGCTGAAGGAAAAATAATAAATCAAAGGGGAAAAGGACAAGATAATGGTTTAAAAAAGTTACTAACAAGCTGGACTTATAGCCGCCAAAATGAGGTAACTGCTTAAATGCAATTTCTTGGTACTTGCTTAAAGTAAACTATTATAGGAAAAAGCGGGGTTGGGTGGGTAAAGGGGGGGGTGAAGCCTAGCTGCAAAAAAAAAAAAAAAACACTGTTTGTCTCAGTGTGCTTGATCTGAGACGTGTCTGTCTCCTTGCACCACTTTGAAATCTCAAATAAACTTTGATTGCTTCTCCACCCTGGGGTGTTCATTGGCGCGAAGCACACTGGGCAACGGACCCCGCTGTTGCTGTCCTTGGGCACTCTGTGCCTGCAACAGTTTTGGCGCCCAACGTGGGGCTTGAGGCTGAAATTTAGCCTTGCCCGGATCCCTCCTGGCGGCCAACGGATTGCGGCGAAAACCGACGCCCAGCGCGCACCGGTGACTTCATCGGGGGCCTCGGCGGAGATGCAGTTTGGTCGACCCCAGAGGGCACCACGGTGCAATGTGCTTGAGTAGTGGAGAAGTCGCTGCGGGCGATGGTGGGGAACTGGTCCCGTGGCTAGGGCGACGGTAAAGAACCAGACCCTTGGATAAGGTAGGAACAGTCCAGTGGTGTGGACTTTTACCTGTTTTGACCTGGGGACTCCCAGTGTCTCCCTAGGGTATTGGGCAGGGACAGAGTACTCCAGGCAGGGCAAGGTGTATGCCCTTGGAATGCATTCTGGTGAACTGGAAAGTGTTTGGATCGGATCCATTGATTAAAAGTAAACTGAAAAGATTCTGTACAGTAGACTGGCCTCAATATCAGCTAGAGGACCAGGAAAGGTGGCCACCGGAGGGATCACTTAATTATAATACGATCCTTCAATTGCTTCTGTTTTGTCAGCGTACGGGTAAATGGAATGAACATATGTATGTACAGTTGTTTATGTTGTTAAGAGATAGGTCAGATCTTTTGCAAAGGTGTAATTTGACTCCGACAGGTTTGGTAGTAACTACTGTTAGTCCCCAGAACCCCCCCACAGCTGTAATGGCAGGTCCGGTGTCCCCTTCGGCTATCACACCCCCACCATATAAAGACAAGGTGTCTCAGGTCTCAAAGATTGCCCCCTCAGTAGGGTTCTATCCGTTAGTCACTGAGACCGTGGTGGCCCGCCCTGGATCACAAGATCACCTGGCCACTACTGTGCAGGTCTATACACATGTGCCTTTTAACCCGGTGGACCTAGCAGCCTTTAAGGCACAGGCAGGGGAATTCTCGACGAACCCAAGCAAGTTTATCTCGGTCTTTGAAGGGTGCCTGGCTAGCTGTAAGCCTGACTGGGATGATTGTAATGTCCTTATGCGGACCCTGCTGTCTGAAGTGGAGTGTAATCAGGTTGTGTTTAAAGCAAGGGAGAAGGCACAGCGGAGACATGACCTGGATCCAAATCACGTCCCAGTGCCCGCGGACATGGTCCCCCTAGCAGATCCCAGGTGGAACCCTAATGACCCTGTGGGCCAAACCCGTCTCACCTCCTACAAGGAGCTCCTATTACATGGTCTCCGACACTCGGCTGTCCGACATAACAATTGGGCTAGGCCTTATGAGCTAGTACAGGAGCCAAAAGAGAGTCTGGTTGCTTTTCTGCAGCGTATTCAGAATACCATCAGGCAAACTACTAATGCAAACCCCAATGATCAGAAAACTGAGGCAATTATAAAGGGTATCTTTACCAGCCGTGCGGCCCCTGATATTAAAAGGAAACTACAGAAAAAGGAGGATTTGATGGGCATGACCATGGCACAGATTCTGGAAACTGCAAACAGGGCTTACAGCCTTAGGGAGGGAAAAAAAAAAAAGGCAAGCAAAAATGATGGTCGCAGCAGTACAGGCTGGTGGCAGGGGAAAATTCCAGGAAGGTAAAAGGGGCTGGGGAATAAGAGGACGTGGACGTGGGCGCCCTGGCTCACAGGAAAGGCGTCTGGGTCGCAACCAGTGTGCCATATGCCGGAAGGAGGGACATTAAAAAAATAAGTGCCCCGAAAGGAAAGGTACCCCTATGATGGAAGCGAAGGACCAAGAATAGGGGTGTCAGGGGAGACGGACTATCCTGCCCCCGGAAACCCGAGTAAAAATGCGGGTGGAAGATTCAGGCATAGACTTTTTAATAGACTCTGGAGCTGCACGAACCGCCGTAAACCAACCCCTGCAGCTGCCTGTGTCAGAGTCCCTCACTGTAGTGGGTGCCACAGGGAAAGGAACCAAGTGCCCAGTGTATGCCCCAGCAGAATGTGCTTTGGGAAACAGAACTCTATCTCACAAACTGGTTTACCTCCCCGATTGTCCAACGCCCCTACTAGGACGGGACCTGCTTTGTCGCTTAGGTGCCAACCTGCATTTCACCAAAGATGAAATAACCCTCACCTTACCCCCAGAGAATGCCTGGATAATGACCCTTGCAATTGAGCCCTCAGCCATGCAA
Organism: Chrysemys picta bellii; assembly: GCF_011386835.1. NCBI lineage: Eukaryota > Metazoa > Chordata > Testudines > Emydidae > Chrysemys > Chrysemys picta. The sequence goes on along the minus strand of NC_088807.1, from coordinate 17,169,041 downwards.
GCCCCAGAGTGGAGCCAGTGGAAGGACAAAAGGAGGATTAAAAAGCAGTTTTGCTGGACAGTGCTGGCCCAGGGATTTAAAAATTCCCCCACCCTTTTCAGCCAGGGCCTGGCCAGAGACTTGAAGGAGTGGGACAATGAGGACAAGGTCCTCCTCCTGCAGTATGTAGATGACTTGTTAATTGCCGCTGTAGGTCTAATCCCTTGCCTTAAAGTCACTGTGAGCCTCCTGAACTTTGTTGGACTCCGAGGATATCAAGTAGCACAGAGTAAGGCTCAGATTGCCCTCCCAGAAGTACACTACTTAAAATTTTACATAAGGCAGGGGAAGCACCAGTTTTCAAACGGAAGAAAGGAAGCTGTCTGTCAAATTCTTATCCCAAGCAACCGTAAACGGCTCAGGACGTTTCTGGGCATGGCAGGCTTCTGCAAAATATGGATCCCAGAGTTTAAACTGTGGACTAAACCCTTGTACAAATGCATTAAGGAAGCGGATCACGACCCCTTTCACTGGTCCTCAGAAGCCGACAAGGCATTTAAGGTTTTAAAAAAAAGGCTATTGGACACCAGAGATTGTACCGAGTGGAATCCTCAAAAGTGGGTGTGCTCGTCCTGGTTTGTTGCTCCAAAGCTCTGTATAAAAGTTATTTTACTAAAAGGGTGTATAATGGCAATGTGTATACGTTCATTGTTAAAAAAAAAGGTGTATAAATAAAAAGTAAAAGTTTCCTTTGTAGGTTAAAAAAAGCCAAAAAAAAAAAAAAAAAAAAAAAACCCAAACAAGTTAACTAAAAAATATAGCTAGCAAGCTCAGTCCAAAAATAAGACGCTGGCCCCATCCAAGGACATTGTTCACAGCTAAGACTTGGCTGACAATCAAGAAAAGGGGGGCCTGAATGTGCCCAAGCAACTATGAGATCTGCAAAACACTGCCAGGCATTAATGAAATGTGTTAGGTTTCTTTTCTCACAGATAAAAGAAGTGCTAACCAAAGACCCTAGCAGCCCTGGGTCTGCTGGACCTCACTAAGCCGCTCCAACTGTATGTGCATGAAAGAAAAGGGGTGGCCCTGGGGGTGCTTTCTCAGTTATTAGGCACCTGGAAACGTCCCGTGGCATATTTCTCTAAACAACTGGATCAAGTTGCCAAGGGGTGGCCGGCATGTTTACGGGCGGTCGCAGCAACTGCCCTAGTGCTTGGGGAAGCTGAGAAACTGACACTGGGGGGAATTGTGCAAGTGTATACTCCCCACATGGTCCAAGCCCTGCTGGATACTAAGGGTGGTCTCTGGCTTACACAGGCTCGGGTAGCTCGGTATCAGGCTAAACTGTTAGAAAATCCTGAAGTTACCCTGCAGACCTGTCCCTCCCTCAACCCAGCGACCCTACTACCGGAGACAGAGGAGCAGGAACACAACTGTTTAAAGGTCATAAATGCCCAATACTCCAGCCGCCCGGACTTAAAAAATCAACCGCTCCCTAATGCAGACTGTGAGTGGTACACCGACAGCCGTAGTACTGTTACAAACGGACAAAGGAGGGATGGCTCCACTCCACGGAAGGAAAAATCCTCCTACCAAAGAATCTAATACGGCTAGTGCTACAGAAACTACATCAGACCACCCACGCTGGCAGAGTGGCTTCCCTACGGTGGCCTGATGCTTTGCCCCTTGTTTTGCTCTGAGTTTGTGCTCTCCCAAAGGGCAGGTTAGGACTCAGTCCCTTCAAAATGATGTTTGGAAGGGCATGGCCTATGAATGGTACACCGGTTCTGGAAAATGGGGTGTGGCTTCTTAACTCAGTACATGTGCTCTCTGTCTGCTGTTCTCTGTTCTCTCCACAGGTATACCAGAGATTTGCAGCCTCTCCCGCTGAATGCCCCTGTCCACTCCCTGCAACCTGGTGACTCCGTTCTCGTGCGGACCTGGAAGGACAAGCATCTCCAAGAGAAGTGGAAGGGACCCCACACCGTCCTGCTGGTTTCCCACACAGCAGCAAAGGTCGAGGGACACAAAAACTGAATCCATCACTCCCGTCTGAAGGCAGTGCCTGCTCCTGAATGGTGGACCGTCCAGCCTACGAAAAAAACTGCCAGCGACGACCTGGGACTTAAACTGTTATTCAAAAGACAATAAGGTCTGCTGGGAATATCCTGTGACCTCTTTGGACAGCCACAGCGCACTCCCGCGAAAACTCTGAGCCTTGGTTGTGTTTATTTACTCAGGGCCGGCCTAACCTGGTGGCCTGGTCCCTTTTGTTTTTAGTCTGCCTGCTATTGCTAATTGTTATTTTGTGGGTATTTGGAAAATTGTAATTGTTAGACCCCAGGGTCATCTGCCCAAAATAAAATCAGGGACAGGGTCTGCCACTGTGTTACTCTTTGCCATAGGGGTATTCCTCTCATTGACTCCCGTTTCCCCCCAGGAACATGCAGAATGGAAAAAAATCCCTAAAATCTTAAAAACAAATACGTATAAGGCCCTGAAGGTTTGCTTTGCCCAAGAGTTTAACCTCTCTAACTGCTGGGTTTGTGCCCAGATCCCACATCACGCCGCTGGGTTGCCTTGGAAAGTTGTTCCCCCAAAATCCCGGCATGCCCTCTCATTGATAACCCCAGCTCCATAGCACTCAATCCACAGAATATGAGAAAACTCAGCCAAAAGCTTGTTGAGTATTCTCAAAGGAGGGAGTTGTTGGTGTCACTAGGCATCACCCTAGGTAACTCGGGAGGGTGGAAGCCCACAAAGTGTCTATGACGCCTTCCTGCACTAGGCCTACATGAACCAAACTTCTTCCATGTTTAAACTCTAATCAACCTCAAAAGCCAGGTGCAACAGGCTGCATACCAGTGCCAAGCAGTAATAATAAGGCCTGCATGTTTCTGGCTGAAGAAAAAATAATAAATCAAAGGGAAAAAGGACAAAATAACGGTTTAAAAAAGTTACTAACAAGCTGGACTTATAGCCGCCAAGATGACGTAACTGCTTAAATGTAATTGCTTGGTACTTACTTAAAGTAAACTATTATAGGAAAAAGGGGGGTTGGGTGGGTAAGGGGGGGGGTGAAGCCTAGCTGCAAAAAAAAAAAATAAAAAGGAAAAACTGTTTGTCTCAGTGTGCTTGATCTGAGACGTGTCTGTCTCCTTGCACCACTTTGAAATCTCAAATAAACTTTGATTGCTTCTCCACCCTGGTGTGTTCATTGGTGCGAAGCACACCTGGCAACGAACCCCGCTGTTGCTGTCCTCGGGCACTCTGTGACGGCAACACCGGTGCATGCAGCACGAGGTTGACGGAGGAACTCTTCCATCGACCTCCAGGGAGCTGGATTAATACAGCAATGAGAGACCCCCTCCTGTTGCTGTAAGTAGTGTTTACACTGCAGCACTGCAGTGGTGCCACTGTAGTGTTTCAAATGTAGACAAGTCCAGACAGAGAGAGAGAGAGAGATACGGGGCCCAAATGGATTCCATGGCAGCTTGGACGGGTAAAGCCCCGACGTCGGCCAGTCTGGGCTATGTCATAACGTTTGCTTCTTTGTGCTCACCTACAGCCTGCCCAATGCTGGGTTCCTGGTAACTGCTAGACCCTGCTCTGTGTTGCAGAGGTTGCCTGGTGTTGCTGCAAAGATTGGCTGAGATGCATCAAAGTCGCTGACCAGGACAGGGTGAATCAGGAGGGTAGGAGCCCAGGGACTCAGTCTCAGAAGTGGGGAGGTTTGTGGCCTGCCTTTAAGGAGGAGTGGGAGCCCTTGGGGGGCTGGCACACAGAAGGGCTCCTCCAAGGGACTGTGTAAAACTGGGGTTGTAGCCCATAGGGCTGGCTTGCCCTCATTCTAGTCAGCTGTAATACAAGGAACCTATAGGCTGTATCCTGAGAGACATTAGCTCAAGCAAGTGACACCTGTGCTCTCCCAAGTGCATGTTGTGTCCACCCAGAGCAAGATTCCCTCCCAGTAGATTGTAGCTAAAGCGAAGGTGCACTGGGCTGGGAGCCAGGAGCTCTGTTCCCAAGTCTGCTGTCTAGTGCTAAGCACAGCCCTTGTTACCGATTTGTTACTTGCACACTCCACCCACCTTTACCCTTCCGTGGGCTCAAGGAGTAACCTGGTTCATTTAGGCACCCCCATGCTTTCCCACTTCCTAGGGCTCAGGGAGTCATTTTCTGCAGGTTTGTTGGGCCTTATACCAGTGAAAGAGCCTTACATAGTAATATCCTTAACCTCTATTTATTAACAGCTACCCAAACAGAACACACAGGGGAAGCAGACAATGGTCACCACTCCCAATAAGGCAGACGGACTTTTCCTGGGGGCCAATCAGTGTCAGGTCATCTGGGGCTCCAGCTGCTGCATTGAGGGCTGGCAGGGTGCTGAGGTCTGGCAGCTCTGATCTTGGGCTGTGCCCTGGAGTTAGCATCCAAAGAACTTCCTTCCTTTTGGACCCCAGTTTATATAGTGAAAGTTGAATCCTGCTTAGCTGTACCTGAACCAATCATTGTAAACTAAAGTTCTAAACAATCCTTGCCCATTACAAAACAATTCTTTACCCAATCAGACCCCACCACCTTAGCTGATTTTATCTTGCAAAATTAGTTATGCACCAGACAGAAACAACCAAAGAACGAGACACAAACCACACAGCTAAACAATAGAGAAGTGGGCACCGTAAAGGCAAAACATTAGGAGTAACGATTTCCAATCACAGCTGTTGCTAAGTGGTTTCTTGCCAGACAGAACGCTATCCAAGTTTTCCTAATGCTCTTAAGCTCTGGTGATGGTTGGTACTATTAGGACAGGAGCTCCACCTTAAGAGCCCGATACTAGATTATTTTGATATATTTTAAAGGGAATGTGAAGATGTGACTTTTTGTTTCCTCCTTCATGGCTGCTGCTGCTTACTGCAGAAAAAGGCCTCAGACCCTACAGATTAGTGCCGTCTCCTCAGCCAACTATGAGCCCCCATCTGTCTCCAAATTAGCTGCACAAGGCCACTTCAGGCAGAGGTGGGACAAGATCCCAGCCTCAGACACAGCCTTTCACACTGAATGTGCCACATATCTGTGCCATTGTTGTTAGCCTCGCTTTAGCCACAATCACAGTCCCCTCCCAGAGCCTGGGGGAGAACTGAGGAGCCCCAATCTGCAGTTTTCTTTAACTCTCCAGCAAATCGCTGTGTATCCCAGGGGCCAACTGTGTGTCACGACCCTCTCTTCGGGTGGCTCCATATAAAAGCACCAGCTTTCCCCTGGCGCTAAAGTGATAATGCTCTGGCCGGGGGGGCTGATGGACCAAAGTTCACACCAGGCTGATGATTCCTGGGGGCGCCTGTGGAAGTTTATGATCTTCTTAAAACCGCCCTCCAAGTGTATTTCATTCTCCCAGGGCGCAAACATCCCCTGACCCAGGCTGGAGCCCTGAGAGCCTAGAACTGGTCAGTGATGGTGCCGGGTGCGACCCAGACCAAGTGTCCTGTGCTGCAGCCATTTGCTGCTCAGGGCTGGGGGCAGAGCCATCCGGAGCCCCGCGGGCCCTCACGGCCCTTTGCTTTGCCTTCCCTTAGGTATGGGGTGAGTGCTCAATACGCCTTCGCCGTCAGCCTGAAAAGAACCTATTGCCAGAATGCAGCTGGTCTGGAAGAGGAGCTGCAGAAAATGAACAATGCCATTAACCAAACGGGCCTGTACGACCCGGCTGACAGGCACATCGTGGCTGCCACGATGAACTGTCTGGACCGCGGGACGGGGGAGCACGCCGAGTGGCACCTGCTCCACAGGGACCAGAACCAGAAGAGCCCAGTGAAGAAGCTCTTGGACCAGACCTACAAGAATAGCAGCTGCCTGATCTTCTTCCCCCTCAACTCACCCTGAGTGGGGACGTGCCTGCAGGAGAACAGGACCTCCAACATCCTAGAAATGGTGAGTGACACCTTCCGCCCCATCGACAACAACTACAAGGCCTTGGTCTTCCAGCAGATCTACGGGCAGGAGCGGGACCTGGATCCCAAAAGCCTGCTGGAGGCCTGGCACCGGCTGCCTGACGTGTCCCTGCTGCGCTATGACAACAACGGCTGCTGGGACTGCAGCAGGAACAACCCCGACATCAACATTAAAGCCTGCCTAGATGGGATGTGAGCCATGGGCAGCCGCTGCACCCACCTGGCAGGGAGCACAGGGGAGAGCAGAAGATACAGGGCAGAGCAGGGGGCACTGTTGGAGAGATGGGCGGTGGGGGGGAGGGCAGGGGACACCATTGGAGGGCTGAGGGGATGGCGGGAAAGGGGGCACCGTTGGAGGGATGGGGAAGATGGGGGGTGGGGGCACCGTCGGGGGGATGGCAGAGCAGGGGGCAATGAGAAGGGATGAACATGTTAAAGGGACTTTTGGGTTGCTGGATTTAAGACCCTGAGGGGAAAAGGACACTGCCCAACTTACTTGGGGGTCAGTCTTTTGCTCATGGTTTGTATTTATGAGCCCTAGTTGTGATGTTTTCCCTAATTAATGCTGAGTTAATTCCCTCCTTTCACTGTATCCGAGGGTGCTAAAAGAGTTGGCGGATGTGATTGCAGAACCATTGGCCATTATCTTTGAAAACTCATGGCGATCGGGGGAGGTCCCGGATGACTGGAAAAAGGCTAATGTAGTGCCCATCTTTAAAAAAGGGAAGAAAGAGGATCTAGGGAACTACAGGCCAGTCAGCCGGGGGGCGGGATGATAGCTCAGTGGTTTGAGCATTGGCCTGCTACACCCAGGGTTGTGAGTTCAATCTTTGAGGGGGCCACTTAGGGATCTGGGGCAAAATCAGTACTTGGTCCTGCTAGTGAAGGCAGGGGGCTGGGCTCAATGACCTTTCAAGGTCCCTTCCAGTTCTAGGAGATAGGATATCGCCAATTAAAAAAAAAAAAAAAAGCCTTGCCTCCATCCCTGGAAAAATCGTGGAGCAGGTCCTCAAGGAATCAATTCTAAAGCACTTAGAGGAGAGGAAAGTGATCAGGAACAGTCAGCATGGATTCACGAAGGGGAAGTCATGCCTGACTAACCTAATTGCCTTCTATGATGAGATAACTGGCTCTGTGGATGAGGGGAAAGCAGTGGACGAGTTATTCCTTGACTTTAGCAAAGCTTTTGATACGGTCTCCCACAGTATTCTTGCCGCCAAGTTAAAGAAGTATGGGCTGGATGAATGGACTATAAGGTGTATAGAAAGCTGGCTAGATCATCTGGCTCAACAGGTAGTGATCAATGGCTCCATGTCTAGTTGGCAGCCGGTTTCAAGCGGAGTGCCCCAAGGGTTGGTCCTGGGGCCGGTTTTGTTCAATAGCTTCATTAATGATCTGAAGGATGGCGTGGACTGTACCCTCAGCAAGTTTGCAGATGACACTAAACTGAGAGGAGTGGTAGATACGCTGGAGGGTAGGGATAGGATACAGAGGGACCTAGACAAATTAGAGAATTGGTCCAAAAGAAACCTGATGAGGTTCAACAAGGACAAGTGCAGAGTCCTGCACTTAGGATGGAAGAATCCCATTCACTGTTACAGACTAGGGACCGAGTGGGTAGGCAGCAGTTCTGCAGAAAAGGACCTAGGGGTTACAGTGGATGAGAAGCTGGATATGAGTCAACAGTGTGCCCTTGTTGCCAAGAAGGCTAATGGCATTTTGGGCTGTATAAGTAGGGGCATTGCCAGCAGATCGAGGGACGTGATCATTCCCCTCTATTCGACAATGGTGAGGCCTCACCTGGAGTACTGTGTCCAGTTTTGGGCCCCACACTACAAGAAGGATGTGGAAAAATTGGAAAGAGTCCAGCGGAGGGCAACAAAAATGATTAGGTGGCTGGAGCACATCAGTTATGAGGAGAGGCTGAGGGAACTGGGATTGTTTAGTCTGCAGAAGAGAAGAATGAGGGGGGATTTGATAGCTGCTTTCAACTACCTGAAAGGGGGTTCCAAAGAGGATGGATCTAGACTGTTCTCAGTGGTGGCAGATGACAGAACAAGGAGTAATGGTCTCAAGTTGCAGTAGGGGAGGTTTAGATTGGATATTAGGAAAAACTTTTTCACTATGAGGGTGGTGAAGCACTGGAATGGTTTACCTAGGGAGGTGGTGGAATCTCCTTCCTTAGAGGTTTTTAAGGTCAGGCTTGACAAAGCTCTGGCTGGGATGATTTAGTTGGGATTAGGTCCTGCTTTGAGCAGGGGGTTGGACTAGATGACCTCCTGAGGTCCCGTCCAATCCTGATATTCTATGATTCTATGTCCTTGACCTTTTTCTCCAGGTTCTGGGCTGCTTTCCCAGTGACTCTGAATGGGGAACACCTGATGGGGAGATTGGCTCCCACCTCAGGGAAGAGATCCACCAGGGGGTCTTCCCCCTTCTCCTTCCAATCCTCCCCTTCCAGGTCCAGGGATCCCCTCACTCTCCTCCCATACAGTAGCTCAAAAGGGAAGAACCCTGTGGATTCCTGGGGCACCACCAGCTGCCTCCCGATTTCCCACAGTTTTACTTCCCCTTGCGGAGCCCATTCCTGGTACAGGAATCCCTTCTCCCACAGGACTCTGTTTGCAGTACTGTGGCCAGCAAGTTTCCTCAGCTTTTTCAAGGAGGGATCCTTCCACAGCTCTGTCTGGAATTCAGCTGCTGGGGAAGGGAGTGGGACCTGTTTTCTCTCACTGGCTCCCTCTGAGCCCTGTTCCTGGTAGCTTTCTCCCTGCTGTGTAATTACTTCCCAGCAGCACAATTGGGCCAGGCAAACCTGTTTGGCACCTGCCCTGCCTGGGTGTTCCCCCACTCAGCTGGGGTCTTAGCTCCCAACATGCTTAGTGCTGCCCTTGCTGTCTCAGTGGGGGCAGGCAGCGAGCTCGCTGTTATGGTCACCCCATCAGAGTCAGCCTGAGCCTCCTCTCCAGTGTGCAGGGAGCATTTTTCTGACGCACTCAGGCTCAGCCCCAGGGGTTTGCTTACAGGTAGGCAGGTATTCTGAGCCCAGCAGCCCCTCCCTCCTGCCAGCCAGGTCATTTGCATTTTCACTGGCCATTTCCATTTTAGCCAATTGGTTCCCTGGATTTAAATTCAAATCCTCCGCCGTTACAGGAGCAGGGCCTGGATCCTGGTCCCAAGAGATACAGTCACCCCCCAAGGGGTGTGACTCACCCTCACAGCCGATATCCTGGAGAACCCCAACTACCAGCCAGCCTGACCCCTCCTGGGTCTGCACAGGGATTCGGGCCATAGGACGAGGGCCTTTATTCCAGGGACCTTCACCCAGGTCACACAGCCCCTCAGCATCTGCAGCTGCACCACCCAGGGCCTGACAACAGTTCTCTCTGTCCCAGGGTCTCGCCACCCCAGGCACTGACCCCCACCTTCTGCTCCCCCTGGGGGTCCGAGGGGCCTGACCCCAGGAGACTCCACGCAGACACATAGGCCGGGGCCAGGAGTGGGAGCCTGTTCACCACCCCACCCATCTGGCTGACAGCATCTATGGCCTTGGGACCCAGCAAGGGAGCTAGATACCGGGGCTTTTCCGCAGGGTCCCCCTGATTCAAATCACCAGCCTGCTTGAAGGACGTGTGATGAGCATTCACCCCTCCACATTTCTTAACCAGGGGTAGCAATTTAGTGTCGAGGCTCCCTGCAGAACTGGCAGCCCAGGGTCTATCCCCACTCACCCCTAGGAAGCCCCCTATGCCTCTCCGCTCCACCATCTCCAGTCCATGCTGCTGCTGCTTCTCCTGCAGCTTTTTCTTGGGCTTTTGCTGTCTCTCATGGTCCTCTCACTCTCTTGGACTCAGCTCCAGTCCCATCAGTGGCCAACCTCCTGATGGGGAACCTGATCATGAAGACCTCCATCTGGTTGGGGACCAGACTCTTGGGGATGCCCTGGCTACTGCTCCTGCTGCTTCCAGATCCTCTTGGAGCCCCATCTGGGTCAGGAATCTAATCTGCTCCTTAGAGCGGTTCTCCTCCTTCAGCTGCACGATTAACTGGGCCTTGGTGGACTTCCCAATGTGTAACCCTCTCTTTTTGCACAGGATTACAATGTCCTTCTTAAGGAGATGGGGATAAGCCATTACTCCGCTGTTTCCAGGTTGCTTTGGACTCAGAGGCCTGTGTGCTCTCAGCTCCCCCATGGTTTCCAGGAAGAACCCCTAGTGTGCCAGCCCTTCTCATGGTCACCACCTTTTTGCCAGGGTTGAGCTTCAGTCTCCTCCACCTCGGGACCACTCGCTGCAATCCCCAGGGGAACCCTGTTACAGCAAAAGTCCTTCTCTCTCCCAGGGTCGAGCAGCAAGCTCCTTCGCCCCTGAGAAAGTCCCACTTCGTCACAGAGGGTACTGCCTCCTGCCATCCCAGCCCAGCTCTGAGATGAGGGGCCCAGCCCCACTGATCCCCTGGAAGCAGTGCTGGCTCCTAGCAGGGCTGGTTTTGGGTGGGTCTGTGCTTTACAAACCCCATCACTCCCCTGTAGCTGGGGCTAGAGGGCTGGGTCTGTGCCCCTTACCCTGGGGAGGGGAGAGGGTGATGTGGCAGCTGGAGGTGCGGTTGGCACATGGCACCTAATAGGGGAAAGGTCCTGGGTCCCATTCCCCATCCCCAGAGCCACCCTGCGGCTGGATTGGGGCTGGCACCCCTATGCCCTGCTCTTTGAACCAGCCAGTCCTTCTACATAGAATCATAGAAGATTGGGGTTCAAAGAGCTCTCAGGAGGTCATCTAGTCCAACCCCCTGCTCAAAGCAGGACCAATCCCCAACTAAATCATCCCAGACCACTGGCTAGGTGCCCCCATTTCCCCCCCAGGAAATCAATAACAGGGGAGTGAAGGGTTAAAATCCATGTGCATTTTATATAATAACCTGGTATATGGATTGTGCCAGCTCTTTTCCAGACCCAAAGTCCAGAGTATGGTCAAGGGACCACAGGCCTAGCAAATAGTAATTGGCTAAGAGAAGCAGAATAAACAAAAGAAAGCCTTGCTTGCTAAGATAGGCCTGGTCACCAAATTGCCAGGTGTTGGAGCTAAGAACTAAATAATTGTGTCTTATTCAGAGTTGCAGACTGAACAAAGAAGCCCTGTTTCAGCTGTTAGGTTCTTCTGTAGGGAGACGTTCTTCCCACAGATCCAACCCTGAGTTTATGAAAGGTTGGCACATGTCAGTATAAGATATGGCATCCTTCCACCTCCCCTTCCAAGGGACCAATGCCTGCCTTAAGACACAAAAGGAAACAATCTTTATTGCCATATACTTCCACTGTTTCTTTGCTTTAACCCCTAGAAATGTACCTGTTGGACAATCATAGGAGTTGCTCCATTCCTATGGATCCCAAATCAGAATTCAACATATATATTTTATACTGTAAGCAGAGTCAGGATGAGCTCTACCCTGACATTTGGTGGTGAATTATGGCGAGTGTGGAAAAGAACTTCAGAGGCTGATCTTGTTTGCATAGGCACACCCACCCCACCTAGCATGAGTCCACAGCAGCCCAACATGGTCACTTTGGCTGCTGTGGGACCCCCAGTTTCTCTGTTATTGGGGCAGGAGAAATAAAGTGTTGTTACCCTGATTATGTGAATCAAGGACGATGAAACTGTTTTATGACAGAGGGTTTCACCATCACCTAAGTAGCACTCGCTAGACAAGGGTCATGGGTTCCAAGCCCTCGCCCCCCCCCCCACTGAGGGGAGAGAGGCTGGGGGTAACTAGTTGTACTTGATGGTATGGGTACCTTTTGAGGTCCTAAGATGATACCACCCCCAGCCCCACCTTCTTCTTCTTCTTCTTCTGTGGAATATCAGAGCTAATTTTAAATCTGTTAGGCATCTAGTTACAGGTTGCTGAGCTGAATACACTTTGTGCTCATAGTGCATCTGAGCTGAGGTTCCCCTGTTGCAAGCTGAAATCGTGGAGTGTTGTGGGAGGCCTGAAGATATGTTACTGAGCTGCTGGTGGAGTGGAGCAGTTTGTGGGATGACTGGAGTGCCTCACAAGATGGCTAGCAGAACAGCTGGTAGAGTGGAGCAGCTCACAGGATGGCTGCTGGAGCGGAGTGGAGCAGCTGGTGGAGTGGCTCGCAGTGAAGGCTGCAGCAGAACCCCATGGAGAGGTGGGGCAGTCTGCCTCGGACCATGTATGGTGCCCCTTAACACTGCTGTGCCCCTCCCGCCCCCAGGTGGGAGATAAAACTCTGCAGATAAATGTTTGAACTCTGGGGCTGTACTGACCATGGACAGAGAGTTTTTGGGTTGCTGGACCCAAGAGACTTTTGGGGTGTTGGACATCTGGGACTTTGGGTGATTTCTTGGGTTGCTAGATTTAAGACCCAAGAAATCACCCAAAGGGAGGAGGATACTGCCAAATTTACTTGGGGTGGGTCTTTTGCTCATGGTTTCTGCTAGGAACCCTGTTTGTGGTGTTTTCCCAGCATAATGCCGCATTGTTTCCCTCCTTTATTAAAAGGATTTTGCTACACTCAGGCTCTGTGCTTTCGAGAGGGGAAGTATTGCCTCCTAGAGGCGCCCAGAGGGGTGGTGTGTAATTGTCCCAGGTCACTGGGTGGGGGTTCGAGCCGGTTTTGCATTGTGTTATGGAAACGGAACCCCTAGATACAGAACCCGGCCCTTGTTGCTGCCAACTCAGACCGGCAGAATACCCTGATACCAGCACATTCCCCAAAGATGCTGACTTCTCTAATAGATAAGGTCAGGATGACAGTGAGATGTTTTGATCGAACCAACAGATACAAGTTGATGGGTGGCAACTAACCATGTCAGAGGGGCAGTACGTAACTTGTTTGTATCAGTGTGTAAAATGAAATCTCAGAGGAAGTGTCTTTGGGCGGACTAGGAAGCAGTGGAAAGTCCCGCTGCTGACTGAGCTGCGTCCATTGTCACAGGCATCCATGTGATCCCCGTAGTCTGCCGGGCGCTATTACTGTGCTTCGTCGGCAATAACCTACCCGAGCGCCTTCGCAACATAAATGGATCTTGTGATGATTGGGTGGTTCGATCGAGGTTTGTTGTGCCAGCTACCTGCACAGGGCTGGGACAGCACAGAGAGAGAACACACACACACACACACACACACACACACACACACACACACACACACACACACACACAGCCAAACATCTGACAGGGCCTGACCCACTGGAGTTGTTGGCAGACATGTCCATGGCGGGGCTGCCAGGATGCACCCTGCTTTGCATGTTCCCCAAGGGTGGGGTACGCAGCTACCTATTGACTGTTCGTCCTGGGCTATAAATCCATCCACACTGGGGAGGGAAGTTCCCCCAGGGCTGAGCACCTCGGCTCTAAATGATCAGATCTGGGCACAGGGGAGATCCTGGACCTCTCAGCCAGAGAAGCACAGAGACAGCAAGGGAGAGAGAGCTGGGAGGCTCTCAAGGGTTGGTCAAGACCCCAAAGCCTCCAGGGCAGGTTGGGTGGCCTAGTGCGCAGAGCACCAGGTTGGGTGTCAGGACACCTGGGTTCTTTCCTCAGTTCTGCCACTGACCAGCTCTGCGACCCTGGGCAGGCCCCTTCCCCGGCCTCTTCCTCCCACCTACCTATTTCCTGTATCAAGTGCAGACGGCACCTGCCACTGCCAGTGTCCTGCCCCCCGGAGCACATGGTTCCAGGACCAGCACTTCCTCCAATGCTGTGTGGAGTGTCACTGTCTCAGCACACAGCCAGGGCCTACACCGCAGTACCAGGGATCCCTGGGCTGGGCACCAAGGGCCCATGGTTTGAGGAGCAAGATCCGAAATAAGAAGCTGTCAAATGAGAATTTCTGCCAAGGACACCCAGACCCAGGACAGGGGAGAACAGCTCTGGCTCTCAAACCATTATCGGCACATCCAAGGCTGGGCTAAGGTAATCCAGGGGCCTGGGCACCCCACTGCATAGCCCTGCCCCCACCCAGTCACCCCATGTTACACAGTGGGAATTTTCTGCAATATTTTTATGAATCGAATGGGTGCCTCAGTTTCCCTTCATACTTTTCATTGCTACCTGTGGGGGCAAAAGAGTTAGGTCTGCTCTCAGGGGCAGCACAGGACCTGAGTGGTCAGGGGAGCCTTGCTGACTGGGCCACAACGAATGGGGTCATTGAGGAGTTTCCCTGAGCCGATCGCTCCCAGATGAGGGGACTCCCCGGTGTTTGACCAACACAGCGATGCTGCCTGAGTCTGGAGAGAGCCTGAGCCCATTGCTGTGTGCATCTGTGGGAGCAGCCTGAGTGTGACCAGTGCATCGATGCTGACTGAGTCTGCTGAGAACCTGCTCCCATCACTGGGACGGGGGGGAGCTGCCACTTGTGTTTCACTGGGGTGCTGTCTGCCAGCCCACTGCTCTGGGGGGGGGGGGGGGCTCATGAACCTGGCCCCAGCAGATACAGCCTGGCAACTGAGGATAGTGCTGGGGCACCTCCTGTCACTCTGGGGTGAGGTCCCTGCTGCCGTCTCCTCCACCCTTCCTGTCTCAGCCCCATGGAGTGTCCTTTAAAGTCAATAGTGAATGAAGCAGCCGAGTGGCACCTGGTGCCACCTCCCCTGGGCTGGGCACGGGGACAGCAGGAGTGGGCACCGCTCCACCAGCACAGGGGGGAGGGGGAATGGGGCTATGAGAAGAGAATCTGGGAGCTGAGATCCCATCCCTGGGGATCTGGTGTGAGCATCTGTCCGTGAGTGACGGCGCCTCCTGCTCCTGCCCCATGGAAACCCTGGTGAGCCCCGCCCTGCCCCCACCTCCCCTCACCCTATGTAGCCCCAGGGACATTCCCTTTGTCCTCCCTCTTACCCCATGGAGCTCCAGGGGAGTCTTCTCTGCCCCCCGCCTCCTCCTGCCCCATCTCACATCTCACACTCACACTGAGCGGGGCTCACCCCTCCAGTTGGGGGCAGTTGTGTCTCACACACACCCCTGCCCAAGACCCATAACATGGACCAGGGGTTCTCACCTTTCTGAGTCCCAACCCCCCAATGTGCTTTAAAAATTCCACAGCCCAGCTGTGCCAGAACAACTGTTTTTCTGCATACAAAAGCCACAGCCGGCATTGGGAGTAGCAAGAAGGGCAATTACTCGGAGGCCCCACGCCACAGGGGGCTCTGCGAAGCTAAGTTGCTCAGGCTTCGGCTTCAACCCCGAATGGAGAAGCTCAGGGCTCTGGGCTGCAGTTCCTTGTGGCAGGGCTTCGGCTTTCTACCCTTGGCCCTACTGAGTCTAATGCCGGCCATGCTTGGCAGACCTACAGAAACCTGCTCGGGGCCCCAGGGAGCCCCAGACCCCAGGTTGAGAACTGCTGACATGGATAACTTCCCATTGCCGTTCAGCCACATGCATGGATCCCGTTCCCAGGCCTAGAGCCGCCTCCCCTGCATCTGCCTCCCCCCATCTCCGGCCAGAGGGGATCATGCTCCAGAAGTAGCCGAGCTCTCAGGTAGTTGGGTGCTGCTGGCACTGCTGATGCCCCCAGGTCTCCCCAAGTGTCTGGACGGCTGCCCCATGGCACTCTCTGGATGGCCGCTTCTCTGCTGCTCTGGCTGGGGATGGGGGCACTCAGAGACCTTGACCCAAAAATCCTCCGCACCATCATCGACTACATCACGCAATGAGTGAATCGCTCCTGGGTGGCCTCAGCACAGGGGTGAGGGGCTCCAGCTTCATTCCCACCCCCTTCCCCAGAGGCTGGGGACTGCAGCAGGAGTGGAGGCTCAGCTTAGAGGATGAAGGGGCTGCAGGGCTCACCGTGCCCCCGGAGGTGGCACCTGTGCTCCCCCAAGCCCATGCTGTGTCCACCCAGAGCAACAAGGGCACGGCCCAGCCAGGCCATGGCAGGCCAGCTGAGCTAGAGAAGGCCCCGTGTTTCAGATCACAAGTTGTGCATGGCGGCAGATGGGCCCCGGGTGGCTCCTGACAGCTCCAGCCCAGAGCAGGGAGGAAACTGAGGCAGAGGAACGCAGATCAGGTTGGGATCAGTGGGTAGGTCTGTGTCAGACGTCTGTGCAAAGCGTCTGTGTGTCTGTGATAAACCTCCACGGTGGGCCAATGAAGACGGACTCCGAGGGGCTCCCACCTTTTGGGTAGAGCTCTTCAAAAGGGCTGTTTAAGCTATAGGGAAGCCTGAGGGGTCATTCCTGGTTGCAGGGGCTGGGCCCAAGAGGGGATGCTTGTCTGCCACATGCTGTCAGGCTAAGGGAGTGGAAGATGCTCACCCTGGGCTGTGGGTGGCAGGGGGAGAAGCCAGGTCTCTGCTGACAGAGGCCGGAATCAGCTGTAAATCAACTTCACTCTGTTCAGTTATTGTTTAACCCGAGCCCAGCCTGAGTTCTGGGGAATGTTTGCAGAGACTGAGCAGCTGTGAGAGCGTTCGCACAGGTGATAAATCCAGGGCACCCAGCTCAGCCCGGATTCTGGAGAACACTATCTGATTGCAAGATCTGTCCAGAGACAACAGAGAATCTGCTCTTGTCCAGTGAATGCCTGGGGAAATTGCAAGGGCTTTGCTGAGTAATTCTTCCTGGTCCATCCACACAACCCCCCGCCAACCCCCCGGCAAACACAGCCAGGACCGACCCGCTGGAGTCGTCTCTGGACATGTTCATGGTGGGGCTGCCAGGACGCGCCCTGCTTTGCATGTTCCCCGGGGGTGGGGGGTGCCGCAGCCTGTTCACTCTGCCTGCCCTGGGCCATAAATCCATCTGCACTGGGGTTGGGCACCTCGGGTCTGAATACGGGCTCCAGGAACATGGGGGATCCTGGACCCCGCAGCCAGAACAGAAGCTCAGAGACAGCGATGGAGAGCGAGAGCTGGGAGGTGTCTCAAGGGCTGCTCTAGACCCCAAACCCTCCAGGGGCCGGTTGTGTGGCCTAGTGGGCAGAGCACCTGGTTGGGTGTCAGGACACCTGGGTTCTTTCCTTGGTTCTGCCGCTCACCCGTTCTGGGACCCTGGGCTGGTCCCTTCCCCGGCCCCTTCTTCCCACCTACCCATTTCCTGTATCAAGTTCAGAAGGCAAATGCCCAGCGTCCTGCCCCCCCACCCCACTCGACCCCGTATGACACAATGGGAATTTTCTGTAATATTTTTATTAATCCTATGGGTGACTCGGTTTCCCTCTGTACTTTGCGTTGCTACCTGTGGGGGCAACAGGGTTAGGCCTGCTCTCAGAGACAGCCCAGTACATGAGGGGTGGGGGGCGCCTCACTGGCTGGGCTGCTATGAAGGGGGTCATTAAAGAATCTGCCCAAAGCAATCCCATCTCCATGCACAATCCCAGAGAGACAATGGGAAGCCCAATGAGACAATGGGACTCTCCTGCCCCTCCCCCCGCCTTCCCGGAACCAACCACCCGGAGTGTAGAACTGATGAATGAAATTGTTTTTAATTGTTCACTTTATTAATGTAACTTCATAAGTAAAGTTTTATGAATGAAACAATATTCATTCATAAAACCGGTTACCCCAATAACTGGCTAATTAAGATGCTTGTTAAGAGCCATAGCTGTTCAGCCAGCTGCCTTTGTAAGTTTCACTATCAATCCGATTCCTGCTTAAATCACTTAGGCCTGGTCTACACTACGGGTTTAGGTCGACTTTAGCAGCGTTAAATCGAATTAAGCCTGGACACGTCCACACGACGAAGCCCTTTCTTTCGACTTAAAGGGTCCTTTAAACCGGTTTCTTTACTCCACCTCCGACGAGGGGATTAGCGATAAAACCGGCCTTTGCGGGTTGGAATTGGGGTAGTGTGGACGGAATTTGACGTTATTGGCCTCCGGGAGCTATCCCACAGTGCTTCATTATGACCGCTCTGGACAGCACTCTCAACTCAGATGCACTGACCAGGTAGACAGGAAAAGACCCGCGAAGGTTTGAATTTCATTTCCTGTTTGCTCAGCGTGGAGAGCACAGGTGACCACGCCGAGCTCATCAGCACAGGTAACCGTGATGGAGTCCCAGGATCGCAAAAGAGCTCCAGCATGGACCGAACGGGAGGTACGGGATCTGCTCACCATATGGGGAGATGAATCAGTGCTAGCTGAACTCCGTAGCAGTAAAAGAAATGGAAAAGTATTAGAAAAGATCTCCAAGGCCATGAAGGACCGAGGCCATAACAGGGACACACAGCAGTGCCGCGTGAAAATTAAGGAGCTACGGCAAGCTTACCACAAAGCCAGAGAAGCAAACGGAAGGTCCGGGGCAGAGCCGCAAACTTGCCACTACTACGCGGAGCTGCATGCGATCCTAGGGGGTGCAGCCACCACTACCCCAACCGTGTGCTATGACTCTCTCACTGGAGAAACACACAGGGAAGACGGTTCGGGGAACGAGGAAGATGAGGATGGAGGTACTGTAGGTAGCTCACAGCAGCAAGGAAGCGGAGAAACCGGTTTCCCCAACAGCCAGGATATGTTTGTGACCCTGGACCTGGAACCAGTAACCCCCGAACTCACCCAAGACCCTCAGGGCACACAGGAGACCTCTGGTGAGTGTACCTTTGTAAATATTTGTAAACATTACACATGGTTTAAAAGCAAGCGTGTTTAATGATTAATTTGCCCTGGCAATCGCGGCCAGTACATCTACTGGAAAAGTCTGTTAACGTGTATGGGGATGGAGCGGAAATCCTCCAGGGACATCTCCAGAAAGCTCTCCTTTATGTACTCCCAAAGCGTTTGCAAAAGGTTTCTGGGGAGGGCTGCCTTATCCCTTCCGCCATGGTAGGACACTTTACCACGCCAGGCCAGTAGCACGTAGTCTGGAATCATTGCATAACAAAGCATGGCAGCGTATGGTCCCGGTGTTTGCTGGCATGCAGACAATATCCATTCCTTATCTCTCTTTGTTATCCTCAAGAGAGTGATATCATTCACGGTCACCTGGTTGAAATGGGGTGATTTTATTAAGGGGACATTCAGAGGCGCCCGTTCCTGCTCTTCTGAACAGAAATGTTCCCCGCTGTTAACCACGCGGTGGAGGGGAGGGGTGAAGTGATCATCCCAGAGAATCGTGGGGGGGGGGGCGTGGTTTACTTGTTTGTGCCGCATGTTAACCGGGAAACCGCAGCCCCTGGTTTTACATTGAAAACCCATTTTAAATGGACAACCCAATTCATCCTTGATATGGGAAATGCGCTGCTGTTTGCAACCTTTCCCGCATGTTAAGAAGGTTAAAAAAGCCAAAACACTGTGGCCTACCATGGCTGCCTGCAAGCCGAAATATGCGACCTTGTAATGAAAGAGTGTACCCATTGTTCTCTAAAATGTGTCTTTTTTAACCACCTCTCCCTTCTCCTCCACCAGCTGCAAATGTTTCTCCTTCGCAGAGGCTAGTGAACATTAGAAAGAGAAAACGTAGGACGAGGGACAATATGTTCACGGAGCTGCAGATGTCCTCCCACGCTGATAGAACACAGCAGAATGCGTGGAGGCAGTCAATGTCAGACATGAGAAAAGCACAATATGAACGAGAGGAGAGGCTGAATGGCGGGATGAAAAGAACAAGTGGCGGGCTGAAGACGATAGGTGGCGTCAGCTTGCAGACAGACGGCAAGAGTCAATGCTCCGTCTACTGGAGCATCAAACTGATATGCTCCAGCGTATGGTTGAGATGCAGGAAAGGCAGCAGGAGCAGAGACCGCCGCTACAGCCCCTGTGTAACCAACAGCCCTCCTCCCCAAGTTCCATAGCCTCCTGACCCAGACGCCCAAGAACACGGTGGGGGAACCTCCGGCCACCCAGTCACTCCACCCCAGATGATCGCCCAAGCATCAGAAGGCTGGCCTTCAATAAGACTTAAAGTTTTAAAATGCAGTGTGTCTTTTTCCATCCCTCCTCCCCCCCCCCCATCCCAGGCTACCTTGGCAATTATCCCCCTACTTCTGTGAGGAACTAATAAAGAATGCATGAATGTGAAAAAACAATGACTTTATTGCCTCTGCAAGCGGTGCTCGAATTGGGGAGGGCAGGGTGGGGTGGGGTGGTTGGTTTACAGGGAAGTAGAGTGAACCGGGTCGGTGGAGGGGTTTGGAGGGTTCATCAAGGAGAAACAAACAGAAGTTTCACACAGTAGCCTGGCCAGTCACAAAACTCGTTTTCAAAGCTTCTCTGATGCGCACCGCGCCCTGCTGTGCTCCTCTAACCGCCCTGGTGTCTGGCTGCGCGTAATCAGCGGCCAGGCGAGTTGCCTCAACCTCCCACCCCGCCATAAAGCTCTCCCCCTTACTCTCACAGATATTGTGGAGCGCACAGCAAGCAGCAATAACAATGGGGATATTCTTTTCGCTGAGGTCTGAGCGAGTCAGTAAGCTGCGCCAGCGCGCTTTTAAACGTCCAAATGCACATTCCACCACCATTCGGCACTTGCTCAGCCTGTAGTTGAACAGGTCCTGACTCCTGTCCAGGCTGCCTGTGTGCGGCTTCATGAGCCATGGCATTAAGGGGTAGGCTGGGTCCCCAAGGATCACGATAGGCATTTCAACATCCCCAACGGTCACTTTCTGGTCCGGGAAAAAAGTCCCTTCCTCCAGCTTTCGAAACAGAGCAGAGTTCCTGAAGACGCGAGCATCAGGTACCTTTCCCGGCCATCCCACGTTGATGTTGGTGAAACGTCCCTTGTGATCCACCAGGGCTTGCAGCAGCATTGAAAAGTACCCCTTGCGGTTTACGTAGTCGGTGGCTTGGTGCTCCGGTGACAAGATAGGGATATGGGTTCCGTCTATGGCCCCGCCACAGTTTGGGAATCCCATTTCAGCAAAACCATCCACTATTGACTGCACGTTGCCCAGAGTCACTACCCTTGATATCACCAGGTCTTTCATTGCCCTGGCAAATTGGATCACAGCAGCCCCCACCGTAGATTTGCCCACTCCAAATTGATTCCCGACTGACCGGTAGCTGTCTGGCATTGCAAGCTTCCACAGGGCTATCGCCACTCGCTTCTCAACTGTGAGGGCTGCTCTCATCTTGGTATCCTGGCATTTCAGGGCAGGGGAAAGCAAGTCACAAAGTTCCATGAAAGTGCCCTTACGCATGCGAAGGTTTCGCAGCCACTGGGAATCGTCCCATACCTGCAGCACGATGCGATCCCACCAGTCTGTGCTTGTTTCCCGGGCCCAGAATCGGCGTTCCACGGCATGAACCTGCCCCAGTGACACCATGATTTCCACATTGCTGGGGCCTGTGCCTTGTGAGAGGTCTATGTCCATGTCAATTTCCTCATCACTCTCGTCGCTGTGCTGCAATCGCCTCCTCGGCTGGTCCGGGTTTCGCCTTGGCATGTCCTGGCTCTGCATATACTCCAGGACAATGCGCGTGGTGTTCATAGTGCTTATAATTGCCGCGGTGATCTGAGCGGGCTCCATGATCCCAGTGCTAGCTATGGCGCCTGGTCAGGAAAAAGGCGCGAAACTAGTATCTGATGGACCAGGAGAAGGCGGGAGGGAGGGAGGGCCGAGTGACGACATGGCGTACAGGTACAGGAACAGGGAATTAAAATCAAGAAAGGTGGCTGTGCATCAGGGAGAAACACAAACAACTGTCACACAGAATGGTCCCCCCAAAGATTAAACTGAAAACCCTGGGCTTAGCAGCCCATTGATTTCACGGAGGAAGGGGCAGCAAATGAATACAGAACAAATCTATTTTTTACATCTTAAGCTGGCAGCCGACGGTGCAGTATGACTGATAGCCTCTCCAGTATGATGATGACGGATACCAGTCATAATATACCATCGTCTGCCAAAAGGCAAGGGGCTGCTGCTGTGTAGCAATGCAGCCCCACGTCTGCCAGCCCCACGTCCGCCAGCACCCAGCATCGCCCTCGGCCTCTTCTGGGTGCTTAGCAGACAATACTGGGCAATTGGCAGAAAATAGTATATTACGATTGGTAGCCATCATCATCGAAACAGTAGCATGTCTGCCCAGGTGGCCATGATTGACAGCCACTCCAGTACAACAACGATGGGTACCAATCATAATATACAATCGCCTACCAAAGGGCAAGGGGCTGGTGCAATGCAGCCCTACGGCTGCCAGCCCCATGGCTATCACTCATGCTACACCGTCTACCGCCAAAAGGCAGTTAGCAGCTGCTGCTGTGTAGCAATGCAGTCCTACGTCTGCCGGCACCCAGAGGACATATGGTGACGGTGAGCTCAGCTGAGCTGAGCGGGCTCCATGCTTGCCGTGGTATGTTGTCTGCACAGGTAACCCAGGTAAAAAGGCGCGAATCTATTGTCTGCCGTTGCTGTGACGAGGGGGGAGGGGCCTGACGACATGTACCCAGAACCGCCCGCGACACTGTTTTGCATCATCCGGGCATTGGGATCTCAACCCAGAATTCCAAGGTGCGGCAGAGACTGCGGGAACTGTGGGATAGCTGTGGGATAGCTACCCATAGTGCAATGCTCCGGAAGTTGACGCTAGCCTCGTACTGTGGACGCGGTCCGCCGACTAGAGCACCTAGAGCATTTTATGTGTGGACACACACAATCGGCTGTATACAACCGATTTCAATAAAACCGGCTTCTTTAAATTCGAACTAATTTCGTAGTGTAGACATACCCTGAGACTTGCACTGTTTCAGTATTATAACTTCTGTTCACCATTTATTACGCTTGCCTACAGTGTAACTTCTGTTAAATAAATAAATAAATGGAGATATCCCATCTCCTAGAACTGGAAGGGACCTTGAAAGGTCATCGAGTCCAGCCCCCTGCCTTCACTAGCAGGACCAAGTACTGATTTTGCCCCAGATCCCCAAGTGGCCCCCTCAAGGATTGAACTCACAACCCTGGATTTAGCAGGCCAATGCTCAAACCACTGAGCTATCCCTCCCCCACACTGAGCTATCCCTCCCCCCTGTTCACTGTTTGCCATCCACTACACTTGTCTATATTGTAACTTCTGTTCACTGTTTGCCATATTGTAATTCAAACCCCATTTTAAAACGCTTACTCCATTTTGTAAGGGCTTGCTGCAACCTTCATTTTTGCAAACCCTGCTGTAATCTTATTAGTTTAGTTTATATGTGTGAATGAGGTATGTATGGATGATGGAATCAACCTCCAGCCCCAGCCTGTCCTGATTAAGTAAAGTTCAAACACCAAGGCTGAAGATGCAGACAAGAGCCCTAACAAAGTAAGAAGAATCCACCCTAAAAAGAAAAGGTACTATAGAAGGAAGATCAAAGCCCGGTCCAAGGCTGAAAGTCATGTCTGCAATTGACGGGTGATCAATCACCAAACCTGAAGGCAGCGTGACACAGCAAGACCTATAGACTCTGGATTCAAACTAAAGCCTACAAAAAGGATGGGTGAGACGGAAAACTTTGGAGGAGGGTAACATTCTGCTGCCAACATGGAAGGGCATCGATGCATGCCCAACAGAGACCCAGCTCGTCCTTGTGCCCGGCTTTCCTGGCCAGTTACCGCCACAAGCTACGAACCCAAGCTGCAAACTCAAGCCACAGACTCAAGCAGGACTGGTAACTATGCAGCAGCTGCAGAACATCTGATGGATGTGTGTGTGTGTGTGTGTGTGTTTATAGGTATTAGGTATAATGTGTGTGTATAAGGATTAAGATATTAGTTATTGGTCATAAATCAAATTGTTATCATAATAAATGTGGCATCTTTATCTTGTCCCCTTTAATAAGATCCTGCTAGTTTTTATTGGTATAACAGGAGGAAGGAGGTGTCCCCCACCTCTCAGCAGGGGAGCTGAGCAGAAACCCCAGTTCGAGCAAGGTCACAGGCAGGGGCTATTCCAAGACACTGGTTAAAAGCTGGGGGATAGCACCCACTCTGTGGGGCAGGACACCCGTCCCTTCCTGCCTGGTCCGTGGCCACCCAAATAAGCTGTTTTCTGCAGAACCATTCCCCTCGTCCCCCACCCCCTGTCCTCAGGCAGGCTGGGGTCCGGCCCAAAGGAGGAGGGGCTCGGCCAATGTGTGGTCCTGTGCAGGTGGCAAAGACCCAGAGCACCCTGACCCACATCTCCTGGCCCTGGCCCTGGCCCCTGCTGTGCTACTGACAGGAGAGGGGATAGTGGGACCCCTTGGGGCAGGAGGGACTCACCATTGTTTCCATGGGGCAGGAGCAGGAGGTGCCATCACTCACTGACAGAGGCTCACACCAAATTCCCAGTGATGGGCTTTCAGCAGGGGGCAGCTCCCCCCTCACACAGCAATGGGCTCAGGCTCTCGGCAGACTCAGGCAGCATCGCTGTGTCAGTCACACCCCGGGGAGTACCCCAGTCTGGAAGTGATCTGCCCAGGGAAGCTCTGTTTCCAAATCATAGAATCATAGAAGATGAGGGTTGGAAGGGACCTCAGGGGTCATCTAGTCCAACCCCCTGCTCAAAGCAGGACCAGTTCCCAACTGAATCATCCCAGCCAGGGCTTTGTCAAGCCTGACCTTAAAAACCTCTAAGGAAGGAGATTCCACCACCTCCCTAGGTAACCCATTCCAGTGCTTCACCACCCTCCTAGTGAAAAAGTTTTTCCCAATATCCAACCTAAACCTCCCCCACTGCAACTTAAGACCATTGCTCCTTGTTCTGTCATCTGCTACCACTGAGAACAGTCTAGATCCATCTTCTTTGGAACCCACCCTTCAGGTAGTTGAAAGCAGCTATCAAATCCCCCCTCATTCTTCTCTTCTGCAGACTAAACAATCCCAGTTCCCTCAGCCTCTCCTCGTAAGTCATGAGCCAGGCAGTATAACCCCTCAATCAGGTAGAGTTCCCCAGAACTCAAGCTGGGCTCAAGGTTAAACAATAACTGAGTGGAGTGAAGTTGATTCACAGCTGGTTCCAGCCTCTGTCAGCAGAGACCTGGCTTCTCCCCCTGCCTCCCACAGCCCAGGGTGAGTGACTTCCGCTCCCTTAGCCTGACAGCATGTGGCAGACTAGCATCCCCTCTTGGGCCCAGCCCCTGCAACCAGGAGTGACCCCTCAGATTCCCCTGTAGCTTAAACACTCCCCTTGGAGAGCTCTACCCAAAAGTAGGAGCCCCTGGGGGTCCCTCTTCATTGGCCCACCTGGGAGGTGAATCACAGA
Source organism: Chrysemys picta bellii (assembly GCF_011386835.1). NCBI lineage: Eukaryota > Metazoa > Chordata > Testudines > Emydidae > Chrysemys > Chrysemys picta. The sequence continues at coordinate 17,143,987 of NC_088807.1, read as the reverse complement.
TGGCCGGGGAACTGGAGAGGCCTAGTTCTGACCCCGGCTCGCAGAGGGGTCCACTTGTGATCCAGCCCCAAACGGTAGTGGGACTAACTGGCTTTCCCCTATTGGGTGCCACGTTCCAACCACACCTCCAGCTGCCACATCCCCCTCTCGACTCCCCAGGCGACACAGCTCCCCAACCCCAGCCGCAGGGCAGAGACGGGGTTTGTAAAGCAGAGACTCACCCCAAACCAGCCCTGCTAGGAACCAGCACTGCTCCCATGGGGTGAGTGGGGCTGGACTGCTCACCCCGGAGCTGGGCTGAGCCTGGCAGGAGCCAGCTCCTTCCCCATGGGGTCAGTGGGGCCAGGCCTGGAGCTGGGGGCAATGGCATAGCCAGGTTCTAAGAGCAGGGGGAGTGAACACATAAAAAAGACGCCACCCACTGTGAAGCAGAGAAGAAAAAAAAAAAGAAAAATCCAAGTCTTGCCACCGAAGACCGAAGAACCCGCCGCCGAATTACTCACTGCCAAATTGCCACCAAAGACCCAGAGCGACTGAAGCACCCGCCGCTGAAGTGTTGCCGAAGACCCAGACGTGCTGGGAAGCACCCCCGAGTGAGTGTCAAAATTAAAAAGGCGCCACTTTGGGGGAATGTGCTCAGGGGAGCGGCCGCTCCTCCTGCTCCCCCGCCTAGCTATGCTACTGGCTGGGGGCGAGGAGGCTTTGTCACTGTGCGCTACAAATTGTCACCTAAAACCCTTGTTAGAAACCAAACACCTGAGAGACAAACCAGAAAAGTCTTTTCTTGGGGAAGGGGGGGATGGGGGATGGGGGCTGAGGGTGGGAGGGGGAGGGGTCTGGTGACAGGGGATGTCTGATCACAGTGATCGATTACTCAGGCAGCTGGTGCAAGCACCCCCCCGCACAACTGCAGCCACCGGTGCCGGCCCCTTGGCCGGGATCCCGGCTGCCGGCCCCAGGGGCATGGACAGGAGTGGGGGGGGGGGCCCATCTCAGCACCCCCACTCTAAAAACTGTTCCATCGCCACTGGCAATGGCAAGGATGGTGAATATCTCATGTTGCTGAGTGCGTTCTAATAAAACAAAACCTGGGTTGTAATTTTTGGCCCATGAGGGACTGTTCGGTGAGTTGATTGCACAATTTGAGGGTTTGGAAAGTTTCTGATAAATTGTTGAAAATAGGTGTGTTGGTGATTTGTGTGTGTGTGTGTTTGTGCGTGTGTATTTTTCTTTATACTGCTCTAGCAGAAAGATCTCCTCATAGACATGGGCCACATTTGCCTATAGCATAGTTCACAGACCAGGTATTCCAAAAATACCATTTTTAGGTTAAGTACTTTAAAGTGATTGTGGTAAATTTTGTGCCTCCGTTTTTTGAAGCTGCCAAATTTCCGGAAGTGGCCGGCAGGTCCGGCTCCTGGGTGCGGGGGCCAGGAGGCTCTGCGCACTGCTCTCACCCACAGGTGCTACCACTGCAGCTCCCATTGGCTGCAAGTTCCTGGTCAATGGGAGTGCAGGACCGGTGCTCAGGGCAGGGGCAGCATGCAGAGCCCCCTTGCTCCCCCACCTAGGAGCCAGACCTGATGGCCACTTCCAGGGCACAGTGCGGAGCCAGGACAGGGAGGGACTAGCCTGCCTTAGCCCCACAGCACCGCCGACCAGACTTTTAACAGCCCGGTCAGGTGTGCTGACCAGAGCCGCCAGGGTCCCTTTTCGACCGGGCATTCCAGTTGAAAACTGGACACCTGGCAACTCTCTCCCCACCTCTGAGACTGAGCTCCTGGGCTGCCACCCTCCTTCTTCACCCCGGCTTGGTCAGAGACTTTGATGCTCTTCTGGGTCCCATAAATCTCAGCCAGTCTTGCAGCGACACCAGGCAGCCTCTGCAAAACAGAGCCGGGTCTAGCAGTCACCAGGAACCCAGCACTGGACAGGCCATAGGTGAGCACAGAGAAGCGAAGGTTATGACACACATAACCGGCAAGCTGCCATGGAATCCATTTGGGCCCCATCTCTCTGGACTTGTCTACACTTGAAATGCAAAAGCAGCACTGCTGCAGTGTAGACACTACCTACACTGACAGGTGTGTGTGTGTCTCTCTCATCACTGTATTAATCCACCTCCCTGAGAGGTCAATGGAAGAGTTCCTTCATCGACCTTGTGCTGCCTACACCAGAGCATACGTCGGCTTAACTACATCGCTCGGGGAGTCAATCTACCAGGCCTCTGTCATTCCCAGGTAAGAGCTGCTGTGTCTCTCCAAAGGGCAGCTTCCATCCCAGCCTCCTGTCACCTCCTCGCCCGTCATCGTCCGGCAGAGCCCTGCTGAGTTCACATTTGCTGCCTGACGGAAATTCCTGTTGTTAGGTGTCAGTTGGTCAGTCCTTGGGGTTCCCACTGTTTTTCTGGATCCTTCATTGGTACGGGTCTGTTTCAGCCAGTTAACAACCCATGAATACCACCCCAGACAGTTGTGTGACCCAGCACCTGATGTCTCCTGCTCGGCCCCAAGGGCAGCTTTCTAACCCTTTACAGCAATGCAAAGCACAGAGGGAAACTGAGGCATGCATCAGAATCATAAGAATTTTACCAAAATTCCCACGTTTGTCACACTGACATAATAGACATTGCCTGTGTGAGGGCTTTGATTTAGTACCACGTGACAGTCTGCTAAAAGATATTAGCATGCTACAAAAATCAATGTAGCTCACGTTCAACAGATTAAAAACTGGTGAACTGATAGATCTCTGCATATCATTGTAAATAGAAAATCCTCAGAGAATAGGGACTGTTCCAGTGGAATTCCCCAGGCCTCTGTTCTTGTCCCAATACTATTCAATATCTGTATTGTAAAAGTAAAATAAATTATATTGTAAAAATAGAATGGATTAAAGAAATGCTGTATGTACCTTTAAGCAGAAATAAGGAATGCTGAAATACAGGTGTCAGGAAAACAAACCTAAAGACATAAACAATGAGTCTGCTTAAGCTAATGGTGAAACATCAGCCGAAGATCTGTAAAAGTTAGTAAGAAAATTGAATATGTATGTCTAGCCTCGGGTAAACTTGTCAGTTCTGCTTTCTTTGTTCTCTTGTTAAGTTCGCTCCCTTTTTATCTGTATAAAATAAGGTAGTGTGGGTCTTGGAGGGTGCTCATATTATGTTATTATCTGGGTATTATTAGCAGAGCGCTGTGCTAATAAAACAGAGTGGTCTGACAAACTATGAGTCCTGAGTCTTAGGCCTGGTCTACACTACAGGTTTAGGTCGACTTTAGCAGCGTTAAATCGAATTAAGCCTGGACACGTCCACACGACGAAGCCCTTTCTTTTGACTTAAAGGGTCCTTTAAACCGGTTTCTTTACACGACCTTCGACGAGGGGATTAGCGATAAAATCTGCCTTAGCGGGTCGGAATTGGGGTAATGTGGATGGAATTTGACGTTATTGGCCTCCGGGAGCTATCCCACAGTGCTTCATTGTGACCGCTCTGGACAGCACTCTCAACTCAGATGCACTGACCAGGTAGACAGGAAAAGACCCGCGAACGTTTGAATTTCATTTCCTGTTTGCTCAGCGTGGAGAGCACAGGTGACCACGCAGAGCTCATCAGCACAGGTAACCGTGACGGAGTCCCAGGATCGCAAAAGAGCTCCAGCATGGACCAAACGGGAGGTACGGGATCTGCTCGCCATATGGGGAGATGAATCAGTGCTAGCTGAACTCCGTAGCAGTAAAAGAAATGGCAAAGTATTAGAAAAGGTCTCCAAGGCCATGAAGGACCGAGGCCATAACAGGGACACACAGCAGTGCCACGTGAAAATTAAGGAGCTACGGCAAGCCTACCACAAAGCCAGAGAAGCAAACAGAAGGTCCGGGGCAGAGCCGCAAACTTGCCGCTTCTACGCGGAGCTGCATGCCATTCTAGGGGGTGCAGCCACCACTACCCCAACCGTGTGCTATGACTCCGTCAACGGAGAAACACACAGGGAAGAGGGTTCGGGGAACGAGGAAGATGAGGATGGAGGTAATGTAGGTAGCTCACAGCAGCAAGGAAGCGGAGAAACCGGTTTCCCCAACAGCCAGGATATGTTTGTCACCCTGGACCTGGAACCAGTAACCCCCAAACTCACCCAAGACCCTGAGGGCACACAGGAGACCTCTGGTGAGTGTACCTTTGTAAATATTACACATGGTTTAAAAGCAAGCGTGTTTAATGATTAATGATTAATTTGCCCTGGCAATCGCGGCCAGTACAGCTACTGGAAACTTCTGTTAACGTGTATGGGGATGGAGCGGAAATCCTCCAGGGACATCTCCAGAAAGCTCTCCTTCATGTACTCCCAAAGCCTTTGCAAAAGGTTTCTGGGGAGGGCTGCCTTATCCCGTCCGCCATGGTAGGACACTTTATCACGCCAGGCCAGTAGCACGTAGTCTGGAATCATTGCATAACAAAGCATGGCAGCGTATGGTCCCGGTGTTTGCTGGCATGCAGACAACATCCATTCCTTATATCTCTTTGTTATCCTCAGGAGAGTGATATCATTCACCTGGTTGAAATGGGGTGATATCATTCACCTGGTTGAAATGGGGTGATTTTATTAAGGGGACATTCAGAGGTGCCTGTTCCTGCTCTTCTGAACAGAAATGTTCCCCGCTGTTAACCACGCGGTGGGGGGAGGGGTGAAGTGATCATCCCAGAGAATCGGGTGTGTGTGTGTGGGGGTGGTTTACTTGGGTTTGTGCTGCATGTTAACCCGGAAACCGCAGCCCCTCCTTTTACATTGAAAACCCATTTTAAATGGCCAACCCAATTCATCCTTGATATGGGAAATGCACTGCTGTTTGAAACCATTCCCACATATTAAGAAGGTTAAAAAAGCCAAAACACTGTGGTTTACCATGGCTGCCTGCAAGCCGAAATCTGTTGCCTGGCACTGCGTGAGTGATCTCTCATACCAAACCGGCAGGCAGAGGAAAAATGCGACCTTGTAACGAAAGAGTGTACCCATTGTTCTCTAAAATGTGTCTTTTTTTAACCACCTCTCCCTTCTCCTCCACCAGCTGCAAATGTTTCTCCTTTGCAGAGGCTAGTGAACATTAGAAAGAGAAAACGGAGGACGCAGGACAATATGTTCATGGAGCTCCAGATGTCCTCCCACGCTGATAGAGCACAGCAGAATGCGTGGAGGCAGTCAATGTCAGACATGAGAAAAGCACAATATGAACGAGAGGAGAGGTGGCAGGCTGAATGGCGGGATGAAAAGAGCAAGTGGTGGGCTGAAGATGATAGGTGGCGTCAGCTTGCAGACAGAAGGCAAGAGTCAATGCTCCGTCTGCTGGAGCATCAAACTGATATGCTCCAGCGTATGGTTGAGCTGCAGGAAAGGCAGCAGGAGCAGAGACCGCCGCTACAGCCCCTGTGTAACCAACAGCCCTTCTCCCCAAGTTCCATAGCCTCCTCACCCAGACGCCCAAGAACACGGTGGGGGGGCCTCCGGCCACCCAGTCACTCCACCCCAGACGATTGCCTAAGCATCAGAAGGCTGGCCTTCAATAGGAGTTAAAGTTTTAAAATTCAGTGTGTCCTTTTCCATCCCTCCTCCCCCACCCATCCCAGGCTACCTTGGCAATTATCCCCCTACTTGTGTGAGGAATTAATAAAGAATGCATGAATGTGAAATAACAATGACTTTATTGCCTCTGCAAGCAGTGCTCGAAGTGGGGAGGGGAGGGTGGGGGTGGTTGGTTTACAGGGAAGTAGAGTGAACCGGGTGCGGGGGGGGGGGCGGAGGGTTCATCAAGGAGAAACAAACAGAAGTTTCACACCGTAACCTGGCCAGTCACAAAACTCGTTTTCAAAGCTTCTCTGATGCGCACCGCGCCCTGCTGTGCTCCTCTAACCGCCCTGGTGTCTGGCTGCGCGTAATCAGCGGCCAGGCGAGTTGCCTCAACCTCCTACCCCGCCATAAATGTCTCCCCCTTACTCTCACAGATATTGTGGAGCGCACAGCAAGCAGCAATAACAATGGGGATATTCTTTTCGCTGAGGTCTGAGCGAGTCAGTAAGCTGCGCCAGCGCGCTTTTAAACGTCCAAATGCACATTCCACCACCATTCAGCACTTGCTCAGCCTATAGTTGAACAGTTCCTGACTCCTGTCCAGGCTGCCTGTGTACGGCTTCATGAGCCATGGCATTAAGGGGTAGGCTGGGTCCCCAAGGATCACGATAGGCATTTCAACATCCCCAATGGTTACTTTCTGGTCCGGGAAGAAAGTCCCTTCCTCCAGCTTTAGAAACAGACCAGAGTGCCTGAAGACGCGAACATCATGTGCCTTTCCCGGCCATCCCACGTTGATGTTGGTGAAACGTCCCTTGTGATCCACCAGGGCTTGCAGCAGCATTGAAACGTACCCCTTGCGGTTTATGTACTCGGTGGCTTGGTGCTCCGGTGCCAAGATAGGGATATGGGTTCCGTCTATGGCCCCACCACAGTTTGGGAATCCCATTTCAGCAAAACCATCCACTATTGCTTGCACGTTGCCCAGAGTCACTACCCTTGATATCACCAGGTCTTTCATTGCCCTGGCAACTTGGATCACAGCAGCCCCCACCGTAGATTTGCCCACTCCAAATTGATTCCCGACTGACCGGTAGCTGTCTGGCATTGCAAGCTTCCACAGGGCTATCACCACTCACTTCTCAATTGTGAGGGCTGTTCTCATCCTGGTATTCTGGCGCTTCAAGGCAGGGGAAAGCAAGTCACAAAGTTTCATGAAAGTGCCCTTACGCATGCGAAAGTTTCGCAGCCACTGGGAATCGTCCCACACCTGCAGCACGATGCGGTCCCACCAGTCTGTGCTTGTTTCCCGGGCCCAGAATCGGCGTTCCACGCCATGAACCTGCCCCAGTGACACCATGATTTCCACATTGCTGGGGCCTGTGCCTTGTGAGAGGTCTATGTCCATGTCAATTTCCTCATCACTCTCTTCGCCGCGCTGCAATCGCCTTCTCGGCTGGTCCGGGTTTCGCCTTGGCATGTCCTGGCTCTGCATGTACTCCAGGACAATGCGCGTGGTGTTCATAGTGCTCATAATTGCCACGGTGATCTGAGCGGGCTCCATGATGCCAGTGCTAGCTATGGCGCCTGGTCTGAAAAAAGGCGCGAAACTAGTATCTGACAGACCAGGAGAAGGAGGGAGGGCGGGAGGGCCGAGTGACGACATGGCGTACAGGTACAGGTACAGGGAATTAAAATCAAGAAAGGTGGCTGTGCATCAGGGAGAAACACAAACAACTGTCACACAGAATGGTCCCCCCAAAGATTAAACTGAAAACCCTGGGTTTAGCAGGCCGTTGATTTCACGGAGGGAGGGGAAGCAAATGAATACAGAACAAATCTATTTTTACATCTTAAGCTGGCAGCCGACGGTGCAGCATGACTGATAGCCTCTGCAGTACGATGACAACGGATACCAGTCGTAATATACCATCTTCTACCAAAAGGCAAGGGGCTGCTGCTGTGTAGCAATGCAGCCCCACGTCTGCCAGCCCCATGTCTGCCAGCACCCAGATCGCCCTCGGCCTCTTCTGGGTGCTTAGCAGACAATATTGGGCAATTGGCAGAAAATAGTATACTACGACTGATAGCCATCATCATCGAGACAGTAGCATGTCTGCCCAGGTGCCCATGATTGACAGCCACTGCAGTACGACGACGACGGATACCAGTTGTAATATACCATCTTCTACCAAAGGGCAAGGGGCTGGTGCAATGCAGCCCTACGGCTGCCAGCCCCACGGCTATTAGTCATGCTACACCGTCTACTGCCAAAAGACAGTTAGCAGCTGCTGCTGTGTAGCAATGCAGTCCCACGTCTGCCAGCACCCAGAGGACATATGGTGACGGTGAGCTGAGCGGGCTCCATGCTTGCCGTGGTATGTTGTCTGCACAGGTAACCCAGGTAAAAAGGCGCGAATCTATTGTCTGCCATTGCTCTGACGGAGGGGGAGGGGCCTGACGACATGTACCCAGAACCTCCCGCGACACTGTTTTGCATCATTCAGGCATTGGGATCTCAACCCAGAATTCCAATGGGCGGCGGAGACTGCGGGAACTGTGGGATAGCTACCCATAGTGCAACGCTCCGGAAGTCGACGCTAGCCTCGGTACTGTGGACACGGTCCGCCGACTAGAGCACTTAGAGCATTTTATGTGGGGACACACACAATCGGCTGTATACAACCGATTTCTATAAAACCGGCTTCTATAAATTCGAACTAATTTCGTAGTGTAGACATACCCTAACTTTGACAATTTGGAGGTCCCACCGAGATGGCAACTGTCTTCACTGGGGCTGTGTGATTCCTGACTGTTTTTGTAGGACGACCGTGGCAGCCGGCACCTGGGCATTTGGCCCGAGCGATCCTCCTCCTGAATGGAAGAGCGCACGACTACAGTGAAGTCTATGCCATCGAACCTGTTGGTTCCCACTCTGTTCTGGTAGGGATCCCGGGATCTGACATCAGGAATCTGGTCAGGTAATTATTTCTGTGTTTTGTCTGGACTGAGGACTGTCCTGTCTCTGTGTCTATCCGTCCTCCTGTGGAGTGTTTGAGTCTGGATGCCGTCTCCATCCGGGGATCGGCCGACCACGGGGTTCCTGTCCCCGCAGTCTGAGTGAATGAAATCTGCACAATCGCAGCCGCACCGCACCTTGGATAAAACCCTTGGTGTGAAAGCAAGGGCGATTGAGGCAGTAGCCTGTGGGCTCCTTTTGTGTGTTGCACCGGGCATCGCTCTGACGAACCCGAATTTCCTTCTAGTGTGATTGGTGTGTGTAAAGTCCTCCTGTATTGGTAACAAGACGTCTAAGTCGGGACAGTTCCCTAAAGGAACGCCGGATCTGTATTTTAGGAAGGGTCTGGACTCCTGTAAATTTCTGGAAAAATGGTCTAGGCTAACTCAGGGAGATCCCAAAACTCAGTGGCCACTGTTAAAATCTTGAAACAAAGACTGAGTGGACGTTTTAAAAGACAAACTCGGCCAACCTAAAACTAAATTGGCTAAAGGAGAGGTTAATTGTTTCATGCAGTGGTGGGAAGAGGCAAATCATAGGTGGACAAAATCAAAACTCGCCTCTTTCAAATATATTCAAATAATAAGTTAAAAGCATTATTAAAAGCCTCCTCTCCCACCACCAGACCGAGCGCTCCCCTCTACCCCATTCTCAAAAAAAAAAACAAAAAAAAACACCCCTGGATTGATCCCAACCCCTCCATACTCCCCTCTCATTGTAAAAAGGGTAAAAAGCCCCTTGTTCTGTTCCCCTTCATTGTCTGCCTCAGAAACTGATTCTTTAGTGTTCCATTACCAATTCAGCAAGGAGGGTGGACTCTTCAACTAGCCCCCACCCTTCCTGGTCCCTTTCCTTGACCATTTATTTCAAAATTGTGAAATGACCACACTATCACTCACAAACACGGTTCATTGGAAAAAGCAGGATCAGGCCCAGACAAGCAGGCAAGCAACAGATAAAGAAACTGAAAAACAGGTTGGAAGCCCTAAGGGCATACTGTCAGGAGTAAGTGCAAATATGAACCCCTGAAACAATACTTAAAATGGTGAAATCTAAGTTGATAAAGGTGTCATTTTGTGAGATAAACAAGTGATTTAAGGAAAGAGAGTGAAAAGTTAACTCTACAGAGGCTGGAGAAAATTAAACAGTTAAACCTTGTAAAAACGTTAAGGACCTTGTTAAAAGAATTCTTGGTTTCTTTACAGCCATTCTAAAGGGAAAAATGGGCCCTTTTCCAAAAGAATGTCTGCAAATAATCCAGGTAAAGAGACTATCTAATTAAAATCATTTGACTATAAACAATTTAGTCAAATTTGCTAAAAGAACATAGGGGGGTTCTATTGGAACTTAACTGCCCCAAATGTATAAAGGTGATGTAATCTATGTACAGCTATGTAAAAACAAAGCAGTGTAAGAGGGATGTTAAGGAAGAGAAAATGTGTATGTATCTGTCTGTCTGTGGGAATATGTGAGGTTTGTAAAATTCCTGTTTGTAGGTTTAAGATAAATTGGTTTGGTTTTGTTTATAATGCCACTAAAAATCCATTTGAGTCTTTCTTTAATTCAAAGTTGCAAAACTGACAGACCTTTTTGCCAGACACAGGTAATCAGTGTTGGTCGGCTTTGGGATTTGGTAGTTAACCCTTAAGGGGTAACTTGATTCTTTACAAAATTTAAAATGTTTTTAAATAAAGACCAAGTCATGGCTGCAGCAGGGCAGTCAAAATCAGAAGAATAGGGAGAGATTCTGGATTCTTTTTGTTTGGTTGGTTGGGGTTTTTTTGTAACCAAATAGCAGAGCCCGTCATCCCCCTGGCAGAGGGGCAGGCATACCAGCACCTGGGCACGCCAACAGGGTTCCGTGTCCGGCAAACACCCAAGGACACCATCCAGGAGATCTTGCAGGATGCCGCCAAGATTGATGCCTCCCTGCTGGCACCGTGGCAGAAGATAAACGCCCTGAACACCTTCCTGATCCCATGCATCTCGTTCACCCTAAGGGGATCCGCCGTGGCGAAGGTGCCCCTCAACAAGGCAGACAAGATCATCCGGAAGCTGGTGAAGAAGTGGCTGTTCCTTCCCCAGAGAGCCAGCAACGAGCTGGTCTACATCGCCCACAGGCACAGCGGCGCCAACGACCCCCACATGGGTGACCTGTGCGACGTCGCAGTGATCACCCACGCCTTCCACCTGCTGACATGTCCTGACGCCATGGTGGTCACTTCACTGTGGTCCCGCACTCGCAACGCCACGCGTCGCCTGGGGAAGTGGATCGGCTGCCGCTGGCAGTGGTGCAAGGAGCACCAGGAGCTGGGAGTCTGAGTGCCGCAGATTAGGTCGGACGACAACACCATCGTCACCCCGACGGCCAGGGGCTTGCTGGAGAGGGCGTAAACTGGACCAGGGTAAAGCCTTTGAGTTGACCAGCAAGTGGGATGCTAGCAACCACTTCCTCGCCAGAGGTGGCTTCACCCATTTCGCCGACTGGCGGTTCATTCACCGTGCCCGGCTCAACTGTGTCCCGCTCAACGTAGCGATCCGCCACGGGAACCAAGACAAGTGTTGCAGGAAGTGCGGCTACCCCAATGAGACCCTGCCCCACGTCCTGTGCAGCTGCAAACCCCACTCCAGAGCCTGGCAGCTGCGCCACAACACCATCCAGAACCGCCTGGTGAAAGCCATCGCGCCACGCCTAGGGGAGATCTCCATGAACTGCACCATCGCCGGTACTGACAGCCAGCTACGACCTGACATGGTCGTCACCGACGAGGCCCAGAAAAAGATCATTCTCGTCGACGTCACGGTCTCCTTTGAGAACAGGACCCCGGCATTTTGCGAAGCCCAAGCTCGTAAGCTGCAAAAGTACGCCCCCCTGGCTGACACCCTGAGAGCGAAGGGCTATCAGGTGCAGATGGACGCCCTGATTGTCGGAGCCCTGGGCGCCTGGGACCCCTGCAACGAGCGTGTGCTGCGGACCTGCGGGATCGGTCGACGCTATGCACGTCTCATGCAGCGTCTCATGGTCTCAGACACCATCCGATGGTCCAGGGACATCTACATCGAGCACATCACCGGCCACCGACAGTATCAGGAGGCGTGAGCCAGAGTGACATTGTTCTCCCACTATGAGAAAGAGACCAAGTGACCTTCTCCGTTGGATCATATGAACTGGAACCATAAACTCCCTGAACATTAAATCTCACCAAATGAGGGTCAGTCCATCCTCATCATCATATCCACTCATTATTATCCACACCCGAACATAGCCACTTTATGAACTTCATACCCTCATATCTCAATGTCTGTACTTTGACCCATCAACCTTTTACCCCCAATCGGGGATATTGCAGATTATGTATTCCTCATGCCACCTTATCTTAAACCAAACTTTGCACCCTCGATAATCTGTATGTTATTCCCTGATAACCAGAAACTTCTATGCTCAAACTCTGTTCACTATTTTTTTTCTATAACATCATCTTAATAAAATTTTTAAATCTGTAAAAAAGAATGAAGACAGTGCCCCTCTGAAGCAACAGCAGGGGTGAGGTGCACAAAACAAAAGAAGCAATGTTAGAAACACCGAGCCTTAAAATGGCTCTGTGTAATCAGACTGTCACTTTGCTAAGGGTAAATAAAAACTCTGTAAGAACAAAAGAAACTGTTACACCTTATGTAAAAATTAATATGGCTAATGTTTTAAAAGTTAAAGTATAGAAGGAATGTGCAGACGTGTGCAGTGTATATTATAGAAGTGGGTAAAAGAAATGCAAACAAAACATGCTACTTAATTAAAATCCTATTAGGGCTCCAAAGGAGCCACAATAGATTGTGTTTTCTTTTTCAGCTCTGTGTGTGTTTTGGAAGCAAAAGTTAAAAGTAATCAAAACTCTGGTAAAAGTTAATTGTGTTCCTTTTAAGACAGAGTCTCTGAGCTCTGCTGATGGCTTTGAATCCAAAAGCCGAGCCTGTGTTGATGCAAATTACCTAACTGATAAAGGAAGTGAGAGAACTGCCAGCACAAAGAAACTGCAAATAAAGGACATACCTTGTCAGCAAACAAATTGTCTAAATAAAAGGCACGGTATAACAAGATACCTTTAATTGAAAAATTTAATGTTAATAAGTACCCCTGTAACAATGTATAGTGTGTATGATTTTTGAAAAAAAAAATCTTTATGGTAATGATGCTTTTCAGCTATTACCCGTGAACAAAATTAAAGCTTAACACAGCAGGAAAGACATTGTAAACCTGGTCTGCTGTAGAGGAAAAACTGAGGTACACCACCTCATGGATTTAATGACTGAACAGTGGGATAATTTCCCCATAACCCTTAAAAGATAGTATCAGAGGGGTAGCCGTGTTAGTCTGAATCTGTAAAAGGCAACAGAGGGTCCTGTGGCACCTTTAAGACTAACAGAAGTATTGGGAGCATAAGCTTTCGTGGGTAAGAACTTCTTCAGATGCAAGGGCCTTCTTGCATCTGAAGAAGTGAGGTTCTTACCCACGAAAGCTTATGCTCCCAATACTTCTGTTAGTCTCAAAGGTGCCACAGGACCCTCTGTTGCCTCTTAAAAGATAGAAGCCATTGAAACCTGGCCTGCCTATAGAACAAAAACACAGGAAAATATGGAGGTAATTCCTCTGTTTTGCCTGCAATCAGCAAGGGTATTTGTAAAAGAAAGGAATATTTGAAGCAATAATGAATGCCACCTCAAAAGGGGTAGGAAAATGTTATTTTTGTCTTTCAGAAAAAGCTGATACCAGCTACAGGACAACCTAATACAGAAACAAATAAAAGTGGGTATGCTTATCCATGCCTGTTGCTCCAAAGCCCTGTAGTGAAGACATCTCACTAGGATCCTGTATGTGGGATAAAATGAATAATGAGACCAAAGTACTGTATAATGGGCTATGTGCATGTGTTAATTCTTGGGAAAAAGTGTTTTTAAAAAATGGAAGTGTTAGCAACCTTCCAATAGACAAATGTAAATGTAATGTAAGTACTGTGTTTGAAAAAAGGTAAAAAGGTAACATAGTTCTTAAAACAAACAATAAGGCAATGTGGGAAACCGAACCATTCATAGTATACATGCAAATGGGAACATGTTAAGAATTGCCACTGCAGAAAGACGTAACAGCTTACCATTGGTATAATATATTTTCTGAATGGTCTCCCACAACTACTGGCGTACTAATGTTACTAACCCTAATTGGTTTTGGTTTTAAATTGTATGTTGTGATAGACCCAAGCCAGTTAGGAACAGCAGAAGGGAGATATACTGGCCACTGGATAAGTAGTTTTCTGTTCCCTGAGTGACCAGAGCAGGGGGCTGCTGCAGGCTAATAGACCATCTGACTCCAATTAACCTGCTAAGAGTCAGGTGAGGCAGTTAAGCACCTGACTCTAATTAAGGCCCATCTGATGCAATAAAAGGGCTCACTCCAGTCAAGCCAGAGGAGAGGAAGTGTGTGTGAGGAAATGGGAGCAAGAGGTGTGCAAGAAGCTGAGTGAGTAGGCGTACTGCTGGAGGACTGAGAAGTACAAGCGTTATCAGACATCAGGAGGAAGGTCCGGTGGTGAGGACAAAGAAGGTATTGGGGGGAGGCCAGGGGAAAGTAGCCCAGGGAGTTGTAGGTGTTGTGCAACTGTACCAGGAGGCACTCTAAACAGCTGCAGTCCACAGGGCTCTGGCCTGGAACCTGGAGTAGAGGGTGGGCCTGGGTTCCCCCCATACCTCCCAACTCCTGATCAAACACAGGAGGAATTGACCTGGACTATAGCTTCTACCAGAGGGGAAGGTCTCTGGACTGTTTCCTGACCCACAGGCTGAATCTGTGAAGCGAGCAAATCTGCCAATAAGCGCAGGACCCACCAAGGTAGAGGAGGAACTTTGTCACAATGTGTTTAATTAAAATGGTTGCAATGTGCTGTTGAATAAAACAAATGTATGCAAAACTAGAGTCACAGGCCCAAATCACCTCCCAGTATTTTCTATTATGTGGACTAAATAAAAAGTGACACTGGCGATTAATAATCTTAGTATCAAAAGGGGGATATGTAGGAGCAGGATTTTATAATGTCCCATAAGAATTAATGTAGGATTTGATTTCATCCCTGTCAGCCACCCTTTTTGAATAGCAGAAAGGAATGACAGACCAGAACAATCCTTATGACTGATTATGGTCACCCTTTTGTTTTAGAATAAGTTATAATGTCTACTATGGTTTCCTATATGTATTACAAAGTAGGCCTCTGGTTAAATGTACATTTCTTTGTTTTAAGCTTTAGTAAGTAAGAAACAGGATTCTCTATTGTGTCTGTTAAGTAGATTAGAGGAACATTAAAGACCCAGGCCTTTAATGTAAATTGTCTTGGTTATTGATTGTAAAACTTAGCAAGGTTTTAATTTGCAATGCCTTTTTGCTCGATATAAAATACTACTGTTTGTATTCTCAGATTTCTAACCACTAAGTCACACTCCTCTCCCAGAGCCGGGGGGAGAATCCAGGGTTCCTGGGCACTAATACACTCCTGACAAGTGAATACTTGGGTAATGCACTGGGAAAACATTGCTCACGTCCATCTCCAGTGGCTGCTTGAAGAAGTGACTAGTAATTACTCCTGTTCTCTTTCTGTTCCAAAAGCTGGAAAATTAAATAGCAAAAAACATTGTTAATGCAGAGTTAAGGTTGCCCAGTGACACCTCATGCCCTTCCAGGACATCAAATTCAGCAAAACTCAAACTGGTGAGCGCCAGGCAGCACGGAGTGAAGCTAAGCGCCCACGCCACCGAAACTCTGCCCTCTTGGAGCGATGCCTGAATGAGCCTGCACCACGGTCCTCACCTGGCATTGACCAGCAGCTCCCTGCACTCAAACCCTTCACCTGCGCCACAGAAAGACAACCACAGCTACTGACCATGACAGCTCCTTCCGCCCTTTGCAGCCCTTCACCCTTGGGCACACGAGACCATCACTCTACATTCACTTACCCTCCGCCCTCCTCTCCCACCTCACTGCTGACAGTCCCCCACGGCAAGGGGCGCGTCCGCCTAGTGGCACAGCCGACCCCAGTGGGTCCCCAGCTCCTTTGCCATGTAACTATTATGCACCGTGGGGGGAATTGCTGCACTGTGGAGTGAGGCCGTGACCTCTTGAGTGGGTTAGTGGGGATGGTGCTAGACTAGGAGGCTGGCAACTTCTGTTCTAATCCTGCCGCTGATCTTGTCAAGGCTGTGCCTCAGTTTCCTTATATGAAGAAGCTATTTACACTCCCTATGTAAAGGGCTTAAACCTGCAGAGTGGCAGTCTATAGAACAGTCAGAGGCCAGGTGGGTGAGGTAACATCTCTTATTGACCCAGCTTCTGCTGGTGAGAGAGACAAGTGTCAAGCTGCACAGGTCGGACCCGAAGACGAGGGCCATGTAAACTCCACAAAGTGTGTCTCTCTCACCAGCACAGGCTGGTCCAATAAAATCTGTTACTTCGTCTCTCTAATACCCCAGTACCGACATGGCTAGGACTTCGGTCTATAGTACAGAGAGCCGTTGTTACACTTAGCTTCCTCTGTGCTCAATGTAGGAGAGTTCAGATGTTACGCTTAAACAAAGCACACGAGATCTTTTCTAGGGGTGAAGGCAACATGCCGCATTTATTGAGAATACAGCAGTTAGCATATGCTTTTCAGCCACACACACCATGCACACAGTCCCGTCAGTCGATATTTATAGTTACCAGTCCAGAGTCTGGATCAATCTAGTGGCCAGCCAGATTGGTCGCAGAGGGGAGCCGGGCTCTGTCAGTCGTGATCCGATGCGCCTGGAGTTGTGGCAAGATGAACCCAAAGCCCCATGGCAAAGCACCCTGTTCTTATAGTCCTTTTTCTCTGTTGAAGTTTATGGATTTTGCTGTGTCAGTTTGTGACCGGTTACGCCTTACTTGGTGTTATCTTTTGATGTAAACGTTCCGAAACACCTCTGAGAGGGTCATCCTGTCCCGGATTTCATTTAATCAATTGTCTTTAGGGGTGCCAGCCTCCACCTCAGGGTCGTCAATCTGCCCTTCCTCAATCATGGATGCTTGTTGATGGTTCTCTGACGTCAATAAGTCTCGCTCCTCCTTTCTTGACCATCTGGTTAACAATGGCCTTCACACCTTATTTCTTCCTGATGCTTGCATTCCTCATTCACACAAACAGTCTTTTACCGAGACCTTTGAGAATACAAACAGCGATATTTTATATCGAGCAAAAAGACATTGTAAATTAAACCTTGCTTAATTTTATAACCAAAACAATTCACATTGAGGCCCAGACCTTCAATGTTCCTCTAATCTACTTATCATAGACACAATACAGGATCCTATCTCTTACTAACTAAACCTTAAAACAAAGAACTAAAAGGGCCCAATTTGTAATGCATATGGGAAACACAATCCCATAGTCCCAGAAGGTCATTCCTTTCTGCCATTCAAAAAGGGTGGCTGGCAGAATGAAATCAAATCATACATTAATTCTCATAGTACAATTATAAAATCCTGCTCCTACACAGAGGCAGCTGCCTCACCCACTGAGCTGCCCTCGGGTGCACGAGCTGCACACCCATTAGCTATTGCTTCTGCTCTGTGCTTCACGCCCCCTGCCCTGTGCAGGGACCCTGTATCTGCCTCCCGGACGCTCTCTGCAGCTGCGTTTGGGACACGCTCAGCTATACGCAGAAGATCAGTAAATCAGAGCAGAAGTTAGTCCAGAGAAAGGAAAAGCTTCAGGGCGATTCTCCTGTGCATTCGGTTCTCCCCCAGCCCCACCACTCAGGGGAGCAGGAACACTTGAGAATCATTTCCCTGAAGGACTCACACCCAAAATAACCTGCTGAGAGAGAGACCAATGGAACCTTGGGCTCGGGGCCCAAACAACACATGTGACCCACAAACATAACCTCACTAAGGAGAGGTTTCAGAGTAGCAGCCGTGTTAGTCTGTATCCGCAAAAAGAACAGGAGTACTTGTGGCACCTTAGAGACTAACAAATTTATTAGAGCATAAGCTTTCGTGGACTACAGCCCACTTCTTCGGATGCATATAGAGTGGAATAAATATTGAGGATGTGTGTATATATATCTCCTCAATATTTATTCCACTCTGTATGCATCCGAAGAAGTGGGCTGTAGTCCACGAAAGCTTATGCTCTAATAAATTTGTTAGTCTCTAAGGTGCCACAAGTACTCCTGTTCTTTTCACTAAGGAGAGTCCATGGTCCCAAAAGCAAGGCCAGAGTCAATGGCCCCGCTCCAGATCCTAGCTGGTGTGAACTTGCCCCACTCCCTTGGTGTCAATGCGGCCAGACACCAGGGTCCTGGGAGGTTTGATGGCACTATATGATCTACACTTCCCTGGGCTTTCCATGACCAAATATAAGGAGCACAACGAGGTCAGAGTGGACACCATGTGCCCGTGTTTTGTCTGCTTCACACCAGCTGCGCACCTTGAGGGCATTAAACTGGAAACAGCAGCTTCATGCTTGGGGGGGCAGTTTGGGGAGAGGTGCATTCTGTGCCCAGGGGCTGGGCGGATGGCTGGGTTCCCATGCCCAGAGGGAGGTGCCGGGGGGAAGGGCTGCACCCTGAGGGGCGTCTGGATCCCAAGGCTGGGGCAGTGGCTGGCTTCTGGTCAGGCTCCAGGAGCTTGCAATATCCCTGGGGTGCAATGCACAGAGACTTAGGCCTTGGCTACACTTACCGGCAAGTTCGACGGCTGGAAATCGAACTTCTGGGTTCGACTTATCGCGTCTAGTCTGGACGCGATAAGTCGAACCCGGAAGTGCTCGCCGTCGACTGCGGTACTCCAGCTCGCCGAGAGGAGTACCGCGGAGTCGACGGGGGAGCCTGCCTGCCGAGTGTGGACCAAGGTAAGTTTGAACTAATTCGAAATAAGGTACTTCGAACTTCAGCTACGTTATTCACGTAGCTGAAGTTGCGTACCTTAGTTCGAATTAGGGGGGGTAGTGTAGACCAAGCCTTAGATCCTCTCACAGCAGCCCTGCTGGATGGCCGGGGAAGGTGCTGGCTGGGCCCTGTGACAGATGCCCCACGACCATGTCCCACGGTGCTGGCTGACTGGGGAAGGGCAGGAAATGGTCCCCCTGCTTCTAGCCACCAGCCCTTCTCCCAGGGGTGATGGGGCTGCGGGAGGGGCAGGGATGCAGCCGGCCCAGAGCTCAGGGCTGGCCAGCCCGTGGCCCAGCTGGTGGCCCATGTCTCTGCTCTCACTCTGCTCTGGCCCCTGGCAGTGCAGGGTCAAAGGGCCGTTCTCCAGCCAGCCCCATGCCAGTTGCAGGCAGCCAGGGCTGGCTCTAGGCACCAGCAAAGCAAGCACGTGCTTGGGGCAGCCCATTTGCGGGGCCGCAGGGATCCAGTATGGCAGCTGAGAACCAACAGGGGGCCCTGGGAACTGTAGTTCCTTGGTTAGCTCCCTGCCTATAGAGCCAGCCCTGGAGCAGGGAAAGAACTACATTTCCCAGCATTCCCTTGGCCACTACCAACAGGAAAGAGGGGGAGGGAGTGAAGTAGCTGAGACCTCATGCTGCAGCCTGCTATGAATGGAGAGCTGCAATCTGAAGGGTAGAGATACCATATTTTAACATTCAAAAAATAGGACACTCCACAGGGAGGGAGGGTAGCCCCACCCTGCCCCCATCCACTCCCTCCGACTGCCCCCCACAGGAACCTCAACCCATCCAACCCCCCCTGCACCCTGTCCCCTGATCACCCCCTTCTGGGACCCCTGCCCCAACTGCCCCCCAGGACCCCACCCCCTATCTAAGCCTCCCTTCTCCTTGTCCCCAACTTCCCCCCTAGGACCCCACACCTACCTGTCCCCTGACAAATCCCCGGGACTCCCATGCCTATCCAACTGCTGCCTGTCCCCTGACTGCCCCCCCAACCCCTGACCCATCTAACCCCCCCCGCCTTCTCCCTGCCCCTGACTGCCCCCCTGAACCTCCGCCCCATCCAACCCCCCAACCCCCTTACCATGCCACTCACACCAGCATGTCACAGCGCCAGACACACTGCTGCATACATGCTGCCATGCTCCCCTGTGGAGCCACAGCCCCCTTACTCCGCCCCCCTCCCCCCCCCCAGCACCTGCCTTCCAGATTTGAACACCTCAAAATTCAGGAGTGCTCAAGCTCAGTTTGGGCAGCTGTTACTTCATTTCTCCCAAATCAAATATACTGATCCACTGTAACTTGCTGTAGAAAAAGTAGGATAAAATTGAGCAAGAAATGCTTCCCAGTGGTTATTAGGACTGGAATTGCTATTTTCAACAGCCATTGCCGTTTGTTTGTTTGTTTGTTTGTTTAAAAGGAAGACAGTGATATTGCATTGGCAAATTCCCCATAGAAAGAAAGTGGAACAAAAGAACAATAAAGGCACCTCAACTTTTCCTCATTTATGTAGCACAGTCTTATAATATGCATCCAGATATCCTCCAATCACACAAGCTGAAAATTGTTCCACTTTACTGCAGTTCTGTAACCATATGGGAACCAATCCCGTCTGTGTTCTGTGCACCTCTAAAAGTCCTGCTGAATGACCTGCCGTAGGAGCGAGTTACCAGTGACCCAGGGCTGCTGCGGAAGGAAGGTGCAGGTGGGGGAGGGGGGAGAGAGCCCAGGGCTGGGGTGGCAGGAGGTGTGGGGGGGGGGCAATGGTGGGGGGGAATGAGGGAGCTTAGAGCTGGGGCGGCAGGGGTGTGGGTGGGTGGGGAGAGCCCAAGGCTGGGGCAGCAGGGGGGTGCGGGTGGTGGGGGAGAGTCCAGGGTTGGGGTGGCAGGGGGGTGCAGCGAGGAGCCCAGGCCTGGGGCAGGGGGCAGCCAAAATGTTTTTTGCTTGGGGCAGCAAAAAACCTAGAGCCGGCCCTGCAGGCAGCCCTGGAAGAAGGGAGGCGGCTCTGCCCAGGAACTGGCTGGAAAAGATACAAAGAGCGACTGTGGAGCCCGGCTGAGGGAAGGGGGGCAGCTGCCCGGCCCCACTGATCCCAGCCCAGCTGTCCCAGTGTTGCCTGTTCCCTGGTGGCCAGAGGGGAGGCTCCTGGCTGGGACCCACAGCCAGAGCAGGTGCCTGATCTCCACCCTCAGCTCACCCGCTTGGAGACGTGGCTGCGGGAGAAGAGGCTCTTTCACGTCATGGGGACGGCCAGTGGTGCCTCCCGGGGCAGCAACAACGACACAGCCTGTGTGTTTGAGACAATCTTCCACCACAACACCCCCGCCTCCTCCTGCCCCATGGAAACCCTGCTGAGTCCTCCTGCCCCCCACCTCTCCGCTGGGCACAGGTGAATAGGGCCGAGGCATTAGCACCACCCTGGTTCCAACAGTGCACTCAGATAATTCCCAAATCCTGCTCCCAGCACCCCTGCCCAGGAAGTGCCCTCAGCTTTCTCCACCACACGCCACCCAGGCCACACTCTGCACCCAGGAACCACAGGTGAAGGGTCCCATTGGTGGCACCTGGCTAAAGTGCTGACATGTTGTTCAGTCTAACCCAGCCCCAGTCAGCAAAATCCACACAGCCAGCGAGCGGGGTCGGCACCTTCCTCTGCTCTCACTTCCCCAAACTCCAGGGCAAACTGGACCCCTCGCTGTTTGGATTCAGCTGATTCAGCTTCCTCAGAAATCTGGGCCAGATGACACCCACTTAACCCCCTAACAGCACTAGTCAGGGTGCGCTCCTCAGGCCAGAGATTGTCTCTCACTCTGTGTCTGGGCAGCGCCCGGAGTAACGCGGTCCTGATCTCAGTGACACTGTGTCTGGGCAGCGGCCAGCCTGACGGGCACCTCTGGCCAGTTCTCCCCAACGTGCAGATGGTCTGGGCCGGTCTGGGCCTGGTGCTGGTTGGCTACTGGCCCCAGCCCTCCCCAGCCCCTCCTGAGAGTCTATTCACCTCAGCTGCACTCCCCACCAGCTCCTTACCCCCCAGGCCTGCCCCCCTCAGCCCCCATTAGTGGGTCAGGCCCCTCATGGTTCCACAGGGCCAGGCCTGTAGCCTCCATTGTGCCAAGCCTGGGCCGTCAGCACCAGCCCCCTGTCTCTCCCCAGGGCCCCCTGCAGCACAGCCGGGTCAGCTCAGGAACCAGGTCTGTGTTTAGGGCAGGACCTGAGCTCTGCAGCAAACCACAGACACCCCAGTCCCAGAGCGCCCCCCTCTGGCCCAGCCCAGCAGCTGCTGTTGGCACAGCCAGGAATTGGAGGCTGCCTCACCCGGCCCCCATCCTGCTCCGCCCCCTGCCCCACAGGGTCAGTGAGGCCAGGGGAGGGACTGGGTGAACGGTATAAAGAGGAGCTGGTAGGGACTCAGCTGAAAGCCCATCACTGGGCATCTGGTGTGAGCATCTGTCAGTGAGTGACGGTGCCTCCTGCTCCTGCCCCATGGAAACCATGGTGAGTCTCCCCCGCCTCCTCCTTCCCCATGGAAACCCTGGTTAGACCCCCCCACCCAACCTCCTCCTACCCCATGGAAACTCTGGTGAGTCTCCCCTGCCTCCTCCTGCCCCATGGAAACCCTGGTTAGACCCCCCCACCCAACCTCCTCCTACCCCATGGAAACCCTGGTGAGTCTCCCCTGCCTCCTCCTGCCCCATGGAAATCATGGTGAGTCCCCCCCCCCCCCCGCCTCCTCCTGCTCCACAGAAATCATGGTGAATCCCCCCGCCTCCTTCTGCCCCATGGAAACCCTGGTGAGTCCCCCTTGTCCCCCCACCTCCTGGCCCATGGAGCCCCAGGGGTGACCCCTCTGCCCACCTGTCCCCTGCCCCAAGTAATCCCATGTGGGTCCCCTCTGCAATTCACCTACCCCCCCCCATCAAGCTCCAGAGGATTCTTCTCTGCCCCCTCTCCTGTCGGTAGCACATCAGGGCTTAGGGGATGTGGGTCGGGGGGCTGTGGGTTTGTGCCGAGGGCTCAGGGGAGCTGACTCTGCAGGGTCCTGTGCAGGTGCCGGGACGGATGACCAGGGCTGGACTCCTGCTGCTGCCCCTTCTCCTCTGCTTCGTGCCAGAGACCACCGGGAACATCGACGAAAAACGGCTCAGAGACATCGTGGATCATGTTGATAGGTGAGTGAGGCCCCAGTGGGGCATTTCTCATTTGGCTGTGACCTCTCTGCCCTCCCTGGGGGGCAAGCGAAGGGAAAGGGGGGAAGATGCTTCACATTTGCCCTCTGTGGCTTTCTCTCTGGCATTGGTGGCTCAGTCCATGGCAGAGCTGGGAGGGTGATTCTGAAGGAGCAGGGGGGAGATGTGGGTCACATTACTCATGTAAAGGGCTGATCAGAAACTGGAATTCCTGTTCCATCTATTTTTTTTTCCTTAGGAATCAGAACTAAAATTTGAAATCTTCCACACAATGGGAATTCCAGATTTTGTTTTGGAAAAATTGAAAACAGATTTTGGTTTGACCACATCTAACTATTTCATTTCAATAAGTTCAAAATGTTTCCATTTCAGATTTAGCAGCTTGACTTTTATCATAAATAATATAATATATGAAAGTCCAGATGTTTTCACTTGTATATTATAAACAGTAATATAAAATACCAAAAGTAAAAAAAAAGTCATAACTAAACATTGCAATCTAAACAAATTGTTCTGATAATTTTTCATCAGAAAATTACACAAAATTGATGTATTCCCTTAGAACCTTTTGATTTTTTTTTGCATCAGCCTTTTCCTAAGGAAAGCTGTTCAGTCTGAAATATTTTGATCAGCGATAGTCATGTGCTTGCTGTACACTCCCTTTAGAATAGATCAGGACCAGTTAACTTGCACCCGGAGTCTTAAAAGAACTGGCAGAGAGCTCTCTTAGGGGATGAAGGGTCTGCAGGGCTCATCCTGCCCCAAAAGGTGACACCAGTGCTCCCCTAAGTGCATGTTGTGTCCACCCAGAGCAAGATTCCCTCCCAGCACATTGTAGCTAAGGCAAAGGTGCACTGGGCTGGGATTCAGGAGCTCTGCTCTCATGTCTGCTGTCTAGCGCACATCACAGCCCCCACCTCCTTAGTTGATTTAAATCTTGCAAAATTAGTTATGCACCAGGAAAAAACAATGAAAGAACCAGACAGAAACCGCAAAGCTAAACAATATAGAAGTGGGGACCATAAAGGTAAAACATTGGAAGTAGCGATTTCACAATCACAACTGTTGCTAAGTGGTTTCTTGCCAGACAGAACCCTATCAAACAAAGTTTTCTTAATGACCTTAAGCTCTAGTGATGGTGGGTGCTATTAGGACAGGAGCGCTGGCTTAACAGCCCGGTACTACATTGTTTTGATATATTTTAGAGGGAATGTGAGGATGTGACTCTGTTTCCTGGCTCATGGCTGTTGCTGCTTACTGCAAAAAAAGGCCTCAGACCTTACAGATTAGTACCCTCTCCTCAGCCAACTATGAGCCCCCATCCCTCCCCAATTCAGGTGCACAAGGCCACTTCAGGCAGAGGTGGGACAAGACCCCAGTCTCTGACAGAACCTTTCAGACTGAATGTGCCACATATCTGTGCTGTTGTTAGCCTCTCTTTAACCACAGTCACAGTCCCCTCCCAGAGCCTGGGGGAGAACCGAGGAGCCCCAATCTGCAGTTATCTTTAACTCTCCAGCAAATCGCTGTCTGTCCCAGGGCCAGCTGTGTGTCATGTCCCCCCTCTTCTGCATAAAAGCTCCGGCTTGCCCCTGGAGCGCAAGTGGTACCGTTCAGGCCTGTGGGGCTGATGGACCAAAGCTCACACCGGGCTGATGATCCCCGGAGGCGCCTGTGGCAGTTCCTGATCTTAAAACCACCCTCCAAGTGTATTTCATTCTCCCAGGGCGCAAACATCCCCTGACCCAGGCTGGAGCCCTGAGAGCCTAGAACCGGAGAGTGACAGCGCCACGTGCAACCCAACCCAAGTGTCCTGCGCTGCAGCCGTTTGCTGCTCAGGGCCAGGGGCAGAGCCATCCGGAGCCCTGCGGGCCCTCACTGCCCTTTGCTTTGCCTTCCCTTAGGTATGGGGTGGCTGAGCAATACGCCTTCGCCGTCAGCCTGAACAGAACCTATTGCCAGAACACAGCTGGTCTGAAACGGGAGCTGCCTGCACATAAGCTGCAGCAGATGCGCAATGCCCTTAACCAAATGGGCGGCCTGTACGACCCGGCTGACGGGCACATCGTGGCAGCCACGGTGAACCGCCTGGAGAGTGGGGCGGGGCAGCACGCCGAGTGGCGCCTGCTCCAGGGCGGCCAGAACAGCCCCGTGCAGAAGCTCCTGGCCCGGACCTCTGGGCAGAACAGCTGCCTGATCTTCTTCAGCCTCAACTCGCCCTGCGTGGGGACGTGCCTGGCTGAGAACGGGCCCTACAGCATCCTACAGATGGTGAGCGACACCTTCCATCCCATCGACGACGACTACAAGGCCTTCGTCTTCCGGCAGATCTACTGGCAGGACCAGAACCAGTGGCAGGCCTGGCACCAGCTGCGCAATGTGCCCCTGTATCGCTGCAAGAACCGCTGCTGGAACTGCCACGAGGAAAACCCCAACTGCCTGGACAGGAATTGAGCCATGGATGGCTGCTGCTCCCACTGGCAGGGGGAAGAGGGGAGAACAGAGGATGCAGGGGAGAGCAGGAGGCATCATCAGAGGGCTGGGGGAGATGGGGGGGGGAAGGGGGCACTGTCAGAGGGATGGGGGCAGGGGGCACTGTCAGAGGGATGGGGGGGATGGTGGGGCAGGGGGCACCATTAGAGGGATGGGGGGGATGAGGGGGCAGGGGGCACTGTCAGAGGGATGGGGGGCAGGGGGTACTGTCAGAGGGATGGTGGGGATGGCAGGGAGGGGGCACCGTTGGAGGGCTGGGGGGATGGTGGGGCAGGGGGGACCGATGTGGGAATGCCAGGGTGGAGGTTGGAGGATTTTTCTTATTGTAAGGCCTATTATTTTGCTGAGACCTCCATGCCCCACCCTGTATGATTAACACCAATAAAGTGTCAGAGCATCCCGGGGCCTCCTGTCTCTGTCTGTGTATCTTGGCTTTCCAGGCAGTGCGAGGCCTCCCAGTCTCCCTGGCAGTGCCCCCTTCATCCGGCCAGGCCTGGGCCCCACTTTTTTCCTGGGGCTCCTCCTGAAGCCAGACCCCTGGCAGAGTCACCCCCCTGGGAGTGACACAGGCCAGCCTTTGCCAAACACCCAGCTCGCTATGCATTAACCTGGCTGTCTGCTGCCATCTGCTGGTGAACTGGAGGAAGGCATGTGACAAGCACAAGGAGCAGACCCTAGTTTGCATGTTTCCTGCCAGCCCACCCTGGCTGGATCAGACGGCACCGAAGCTCACAGAGCAGCGGGGAGACCCAACCTTTGGTGGGAAGGGGCTTAGAGGAGATCAGGGCAGATCTGTCCTGTACGCCCTTGGCTGGGAGCACAGTGACACGGAGGCCGCCTGTGTCACCTCATGAGAACTGCTGGGCAAAGCGCGCCAGCACCAGAACTGGGCGCACGTCCACCTGCAGTGGGATGTGGATGTAAGCTGGGGTCGGCAAACTTTTTGGCCCAAGGGCCACATCTGGGTGGGGAAATTGTATGCAGGGCTGCGGCAGGTGCCTGCAGTGCGGGAAGGGGTGCGGGGTGCAGGAAGGGGCTCAGGGCAAGGGGTTGGGGCAGAGGAGGGGTGCAGGGTGCAGCAGGGAGCTCAGGGCAGAGGGGAAGGGGGAAGGAGGGGTTCGAGCTCTGGCCCGGTGCCGCTTACCTGGAGTGGCTCTGGGGGGGCAGTGGCGTGCACCGGGGCCAGGGCAGGCTCCCTGGCTGCCTGCCCTGGCCCCGCACCACACTGTGCTGCTCCGGGAAGCAGCCGGCATCACATCCCTGTGGCCCCTGGGGAGGGAGAGCAGAGAGAGCTGCATGCTGTCCTTTCCTCTGGATACCTCCTCCGAAGCTCCCATTGGCTGCGGTACCCTGTGCAGTGCCTGGAGGCGAGGGCAGCGCAGGGAGGGGCCACAGGGACGTGGTGCCGGATGCTTCTGGGAGCGGTGCAGGGCCCGCGCGCCACGGGGATGGCCAAAGACCTGAGGGGCCGGATCCGGCCCATGGGCCGTAGTTTGCCCACCCCTGATGTAAGCAGAGTCTGAATGAGCTCTCCCCTCACATCTAGTGGTGAGCTGTGGAAAAAGACTTCAGAAGCTGATCTCGTTTGCATGGACAAACCCACCTGCCTAGGTGCTCAGCATGATGGGATTGCTTCCCCAAATGATCACTTGTGGCTGCTGTTGGATCCCCAGTCTCCTTGTTATTGGAGCAGGAGTAATAAAGGGTTGTTATCCTTGTTATGTGAACTGAGGGCAGCAGAACTGTACCTGGGATACGCCAATGGAGGGACTCACCCTCAACTCAACAGCACTAGTGAGACAGGGGACATGGGTTACAAAGCTCTGTGAGTTAAGAAAAAGTGGGGCTGGGGGGGGTGGGTGTGGGTGTGGGTGTATGTATGTATGTATGTATGTATGTATAATAGGAAAGCTAA
Organism: Chrysemys picta bellii; assembly: GCF_011386835.1. NCBI lineage: Eukaryota > Metazoa > Chordata > Testudines > Emydidae > Chrysemys > Chrysemys picta. The sequence continues at coordinate 17,116,865 of NC_088807.1, read as the reverse complement.
TTTAGAGTCAATTGAGAGTTTCACTGATACCTAGATCTAAGTATTAGACCTTCTTGTGACAGTGTCTCTTTTATGAGAAATTGACCCGTGTGCAGCAGCAATGAGGCTTCCCCACTGACAGCTGAACTCACGGGGGGAGGAGGGGCTGAAGACATCTTGGTGAGTAGCCAGCAGGGTGGCTGGAGGAGCAGTATGGCAAGTGGCCAGCAGAGAGGGCCAGAGCAGAGCCCTGCAGAGGCATGGCAATCAGCCGTTGGAGCGACGGGCGAGTGCCCGAGCAGGGGACTCCTTACCCCTGCCCCTGCCATCTTCTACACAGGGTGGGAGGTGAACTCTGCAGATGAACCTCTGAATTCTGGGGCTGCACTGGCCAAGGACAGCAACTGTGTGTGGGGTACAGTGACGGGATGGGCACGTTAAAGGGACTTTTGGGTTGCTGGATTTAAGACCCTGAGAACAAAAGGACACTGTCCAACTTACTTGGGGGTGGGTCTTATGCTCAGGGTTTGTGTTTATGAGACCAAGTTGTGGTGTTTTCCCTAATTAATGCTGAGTTAATTTCCTCCTTTTATTAAAAATTTTTGCTACACACAGACTTGCGAGTGGGGAAGTTTTGCCTCTTAGAGGTGCCGGGTGGTGGTGTGTAATTGTCCCAGGTCACTGTGTGGGGGCTCGAGCCGGTTCTGTGTTGTGTTGTTGAAAAGGAACCCCTAGATCTGAACCCAGCCCTGGTTGCTGCTGGCTTCACCTGGCAGAAAGGTTACATGTACATCCCTGTCACTTCACAGAGACCTGCAGCTCCCCAGACCAATGGATCGAGGCTCCAGTCAGTGGCTGGAGGCTCTGAGGCACCGCGCTGGGGATGGGGAACGGGGTGCAGGGGAGCTGGTTACATAGAAACATGGGCCTGGCCTGGCTTGGTGAGTCGTACGTGCCAATTTCATTTCATTCAGCTTCTCTCCTTGAGTCAGTCTCACCTGATCATTAACCAGGCAGGGATCTGCTGATGTGGACTGGTGGGTGGTAAAGGCCTCTGCTAGGGTCAGGTGCCTCTCACCTGCTCCAAAGACAATTGAGAGGAGACAAACAGGTTTCTGTTCCGGGAAGGCAGCTCGAATCAAACACAAAAGAACGTGATAAAGCCTGAACATCTGGGCAATGAGCAGGGAAGGGATTGTAGCAATCAGTACAAATTCTATTTACTGGAAAATTACAAGGATCGTTCAATTGCACAATTAGGAAGTGATGGGGAAAGACTTGTGAGTCCCTCCCCACCTTCCCATTGCCCACAAGGCTGCCGATAACTCTCCTTTCACGGCCTTCGCCGACAGACACCCAAGAGCAACCTGTCCCCAGCTCCACCGAACCTGCAGGGAAGGCAGAACCGACAGGGACCTCTGCTGGGTCCAGGCACAAGGACGTTGCCCATGCGGGGAGCGTGGGGCTAAGGGACAGGCTGCTGTAATGCAGATACAAGCAGAGGGGTCACTGCTGAGCGGCTGCGTTAGCGGGGCAGTTCGGGGGACGTAGTGCACTGTCACTCACCTCCCAAAGCGCTCAGGGAAATTGGCTACTGCTAGGAGCAGCCGGGCCTGCGCGGCACCAGCCGATCTGCCCGGGCTCTCCCCTGCCTTCCCGCATGAACCAAACCTCACTGCCGTGGAGCAGGCTGACGAGGGACACCTGCCAAAGTGCCAGGCTTTCAGACTGAGCATTGTCACAGATTCCACACGTCTGCATGTGGGGCAGGGAGCAGGAGGCCGACCGCACCCCTGCACCGGGGGGTTCCACAGGCAAAACATGTGATAAACACCTGATGTGTGTGTGTCAGGGATTCACACCTAGGACCCCAATCCTGGATCAGGCCCCATCGTGCTAGGTGCTGTACAAACCCAGAAAGAAAAGACACTCAGCCCCCACATAGATCATCAGCAGGCAAAGTTGGAACTAGAACCCAGCTCTCTAAGGTGGCAGACCCCAGTCTCAGACACAGCCTTTCACACTGAATGTGCCACAGATATGTGCCAATGTTAACCTCTCTTTCACCACAATCACAGTCCTCTCCCACAGCCAGGAGGAGAACTGAAGAGGGTCACACAGCTATCAGGGCTTGGGAGAGACCCACTGAATGTCTAATAAATCTGGGGAGATCGCTGGTCTGCGTGTCCCTTCTGTGCCCAAGTGGCAAGGGAACAATGGGGCACGGCAGGGCATGACCCTTGGTGGCTGTGCTAGTACCTGGGCCCTGCGGGCACTTGCCCAGGGAAGGGGTTTATAGCCCAGCCTGGCTGAGTGGGATGCTCCCCCCACCCACCTGCACCGAGCTGCCAATGGCCCTGGCTTGAGAAATAAATGGCCCCCCGTGTGGCCGTGATAGTGGTGCAAGAGCTGCAGGGCCGGCAGCCTCCAGCCGCTGAGGGACCAACCGCTGGCAGCCTCATCTCTGGCAGGGAGTGGGGAGCGGGCGGAGACCTCCTTTCCAAGCCCCTCACCCTTTCTCTGGGGGCAAAGGCACCTCCCTGCCCCCGGTCTCAGCCCTGTGATCCCCCAGGAATCCAGCTGGGATCCGGGTTAGAAGGAGGGAGGAGCGTGGAGCTGGGATCCCCAGGGGGCAGGAGGGAGGTAGAGCAGCACAGCGAAGGTTTCTCCGGGAGGGATGCAGAGAGGGTATCTCTGGCAGGTGGGGGACAGCAGAGGGTGTGGGGGGGAGCAGGGGATATGGGAGAGAATAGGGGGTGTGGGCGTTGCTCACTCTGACCTGCAAATCCCCCTGTTCAGCCCAGGGAAGGTCGAGACATGCCGGTGTGGTGCTCTGTACCCCTGTATTCAGCCCTTGCACACTATTATAATACTCTGTACAAAGATGGTTTGGGAGGTATCGTGTGAGAACTCATAACCCGCTGGTCAATATTGTCCTGATAAAATATGTGTGGCCACATTGTATGTGGAGTTATCAGATTCCCCAGTATGGTGTGACTGAGACATATTCCAAGTCTGGGGAGCAGCCAGACCAGTTCCTCGGGGACAGGGACAAGCTGATGTCTCAGCCAGGTGTAAACAAGGTCACTGGGCCATCACCTGCTAAATGGCTCTTCATGGGCAGGAAAAGGGACATGGGCAAAAAATCTCCATCTTAAAAAGAAGCAGCTTGGGGGTCCCGTCCACACAGACTTTCTGTCTCCTGAACATCAGCTGGAGCTTCTCGAAGAAGGGAAAGGACTATAAGAAGAAAGGGCCAAAGTCCCAAATCATTCCTCCCTTTCGCTCACCCACGGCACCCACGGCACCTGAAGAATAAAGGGAGCAGCATTGGACTGGGGGAGGGATCCTGACTGAACGAAGTTCAGCCCGTAGGACCTGCTGGAACATGTAGTGAGAGACCTGGCTTTGGATTCACTCTAGTTCGTTAAGTTGGGCCTTAGTCGTGTTTTACTTTTATATTTCTTGTAACTGATTCTGACTTTTATGTCTCAGAACTTGTATTCATTTAAAATTGATCCCATTGTAGTTAATAAACGTGTTTCATTGTTTTAGCTAAACCAGTGTGTTTGGGAAACTCCATTTGAGAGAACAGGTTTGGTCCATTCCATTTTCTTTTATCAAAATGACAGACTTCATATGAGCTTGTGTTGTCCAGGAACGAGCCGGGCCGTACAAGACGCACATTTCTGGGGAAAGTCTGGGACTGGGAGTGTGCTGCTGTCGCTCTGCAGTGTAATCCAGGAGTGGCTGGCAGCACTCACACCATATAACTGGGAGTGACTGACCTGCTGGAGGCTGGGTGTGAGCAGACCGGGAGTGGTGGCTACCACAGCACAACAGTGTAAAAGGCACCTGGGATGCTGTAGGATTGAATATGACCATTTATTCATTGATATTACCACTGCTATACAATTGCTGGATGCGTTGAAGGATGATGGATGGACAAGTTGAAGGATGGATGGGTTGGTTTTTGATTGATTGCATTGCAGCTTACATGCTCCTCCCACTTTGGCACCCTCACCCATGGGCTGTCTTCGGGGCTAGCGTGGCTCAGTTTTTCACTGACATTAGGCAGAGGTCCCTGTTGACGTTCTTCTCCTCGCAGCTGTGGCAGCCCTTGTTATTGCACTGGAACATGGGCATGCTACAGACTAGACTGCAGCTCAGAGACCACCCAGGAACAGGTTGTCGTGCCTCTTCCCAGCCAGGCAGGGGTTGTTTTGGGGTCCTTCGCAGTGCAGTCCCTGCAGCTGTTGTCGCAGCACAGCAGGGGCACGTTGTGCAGCTGGTGCCAGGCGTCCAGCAGGTCCTGGCGGGTCATGACAGGCTTCATGTCATAGTCAAAGATCTTCTGCAACACGAAGGCCTTGTAGTTGTTGTCGATGTCGGAGAAGGCAGCGCTGGTCATGTTCACGATGTACGAGCGCCCGGCCTCGCGCTTGGTGGAGCAGGGCGAGTTCAGGGTGAATACGATCAAGCAGCTGTCCTGGCTGTAGGTCCTGGCTGTGAGCTGGGCCACAAGGCTGTTTGGGCCGGAGAGCAGGCGCCACTCACTGTGCGCCGTGTATTTCCCACTCGATGTATTCACATTCAATGGCCGGGCGGCCACAATGTTCCCAAGGGGCGGGTTGTACAGGAAAGCGAGGGCGGGGGCCGTTTCTCTGCGCTTCATGCGGCCACAAAGCCAGGGCTTTTGTCTTTTAAAATATTTATAAGAGCATGCTAATATAGCTTTATTCCTAAGAAACATTATTTTGTTGCAGTAGTTAACAGCTTCAAATAACAAGGGGGGGAGGGGTATACAGATTTTTCCTTTTAAATTTAAAAAAGTGGCCAAATTTGTGTATAAGCTGCTTTCTTAGTTTCGCCCAGTATGAAAGCATGTTAATATAGCTTTATTCCTACCATGCATTCACAGTCACACGTTACAAAGCTCACATTAGAAGAACTCCTTACAGATAACGTCAATTTCCAAGTTTTGTCTATTTTTTGTCCTCTGGTCAAGTCATTTGGGCAAAATTCTGAAATGCAAACTAGCACTTTCTGAAAGAACTGCTTTAAACATGTCTTTTTATGTTTTGTTTTGTTTTTGTAAAACCCCTTCTTTGTCCATGCTGGTGTATCTGAATTTTCACTAGGAAGCACATCTGGTCACTGTCGTTTTTTAATGTTAGAAAAAAAAAATCCCAGGCTGGAGGCGGAAGACTTTCTCTTAATTTACAGCATGTCTCTCATGGCTTGTGGTCTGACTGAGAGTCTGTGTTTTTAACCCTGCTGTGTCAGCCTCTCTCTTTATCTTAGAACAGGTGCCTCTCGCTGTAAAAGTTGTATCATTTCTTTACAGAATTTTTTCCTGTTAGCAAAAGGATTAAGAAAAGCCTTTATTTCTTCAGGGCGAGTGTTTATCTTACATCTTCACACTGTGTGAAGGGGGTGGGGAGGGGGGCTCTTGTTGTAAAATGTAAAATGCCAGAGCACAGCGATAGCCGATGCAGGTTGGCAAAGGACAGAGCCCCCACCCTGCATCCTCCCAACCCCCATACCACAGCACTGCTCTGAGAACCCCCCAAATTCCCTCTCACTGCCTCACCCCCCACCCATTCCCCAGCTCTGAGTCTGGGCTGGTTGTCACCAGCAGGGCCCTGGCCCATTGAGTGGGTCAATGGAGCACAGCCGGAGCGGGACAGTTTATCAAAAGCAGGGGCCAGGTGCCAGCCTCAGGGCCGGGAGAGGAGGATTTGCCTCTCCCCGCACTCCGGGTGGGTGGGACAGAAACAATGTGCAGCCGGGCAGCTGTGAAACCCCCTTGTTAGCAGGTGGCTCTGGGAGGGGCCCACCTGGCAACTCCATAAGGGGAGAGCGACTCCGAGGGATGCCCAGCGCAAGCCAGGGAGATGCCGTCCAGCGGGAGGCTCCTGACTTGGGGCTTGGTCGCCCTGCCCCTGTACGTGGCAGCCCCAGGTAATGCCTTCCCCCCAGGTAGCCCCAGGCTGTGCCCCCCCGGGACCCCCGTCTCACTGCTCCCCTGGGTGGGGCTGGGGGAGAACTGAACACACAGGGGAATCGCCTGAGAGCTTTTCTTTCTTGTGGAAAAACTTCTTCTCTGATTTACTGATTTGCTGCAAATAGCTGAGCGTGTCTGAAAGGCAGCTGCAGAGGGCATCCAGGGGGCAGATACAGGGTCCCTGCGCAGGGCAGGGGGAGTGCAGGGCACGGGCACGGGCACGGGCAGCCCAAGTGTAGTTCATTTGGTAAAATAGCTGCATCCATATCCCATCCCCTCCATCTGTACACAGAAGGGGGGAAGCAGAGAGTACTAATTCCTAGCTGCTATAGAGACATCTCCTCTGGGGTTTTCAAAGAGCTTTACACAGGGGGTAAATAACATTTCTCTCCTTTTACAGATGGGGAAACTGAGGCAGAGCTTTGCCTACAGAGCCAGGATTAGAACTCAGGTTACCAGAATCCTACTGTAGCACCTTCACCACAAGCCCCCTTGGCCTCTTAAGCACTTGCCCCTTCACCTCTCAGTCCAGACTCGTCCTCACTGTGTGTAATAACCTCTCTGTTCCTTGTCCTTCCTCTGTTTCACTTTCAGGGCGAATCACTTCCCCTTTATTTACAAGGGAAGATCACACTGGTCATGCACCAGGGAGGGACGCACCGACGGGGGGAGCTCTGGTGCATGACCACCAGCAAAGGGAAGTCTTGTGATCTGAAGCGGGAGTCCCGGCAGTCTCCATCTCTCACTCCGGTCTCGTGGATTGGACAGCAGTCATCTAGCTCGGCCCCCGTCACTGCAAGGAAACGGTCCCTGCTCCAAATCATAGAATCATAGGCCTGGAAGGTACATCAAGAGGTCATCTAGTCCAGGCCCCTGCACTCAAGGCAGGACTAAGTATTATCTAGACCATTCCTGACAGGTGTTTCTCTAACCTGCTCTTAAAAATCTCCAGTGACAAAGATTCCACAACCCTTTTCTCTTGTCCCAACTTCTCTGGGACCCTAGTTCATTCTTGCCGAGGAACATTTGATTCGGCGATCGCTCATTTCTCTCGCTGACTCACTTCCTGCTCACAAGAACCGCTCTCGCTCCTTCTCCAGCAAAAAGTGCCGCCCTGCTCAGTGCAATGAAATGACGGTGTGCCTACAATCCCACACGCACGCATGTACAGAGGGAAGGCGAGCGAGCGAGGGAATGCGTGAGAGCGCTGTGTGGCATAAGACAGTAGAAATCAGGCTATTTAATACTAGCAGACAGAGCAGAACTAGATCCAGTGGCTGGAAGTTGAAGGGAGACAAATTCAGACTGGGAAAACAAGGCCTGGAAACTGCATAATCCTTATGCAGCAACAAGGGCCAGGTCAATATTTAGGGCTTCCTCTGAACATGACAAGATAAAACCAGCTCAAGCCCCCACCCAGTAATCTGGGGAAACTAAACGCCACCCTGGGCACCTGGAAGAGGCAATAATTCCCCACTCGCAAGCCCTGAGTCTGTGTGTAACAAAAGAAAACTTGTACAGAAAGGGAGCGGGAACCCAGCATTAGTTTGGGAAAACACTACGGTCACCATTCAAAAGCCTGCAAACCACAAGTGAATACCTGCCCCCAAAATCTTGGGCAGTGCCCTTTGCCTCAGTGTCCCACCTTGCAGTGTGAAAGTCTGGCAGACGAATTTCCCTTTAACACACCATTCCCCTTTTCCCTCCGCTGCATCCCACTCAGTGGGAACTTTGCTTGTGCGAAGCCGGCGAGGTCCCAGAATTCAGGGGTGCGTTCATGTGGGTTCTCGCCCCATCCCTAAAGGGAAGGGTTGTGCAATGCCACTGGTGCTGCCATTATCTCTGCCGCCACTTGCTGGGGCCTTGCTGGCTGCCATCTGTAGAATGCCACCTCCTGAGGGTTCCCCCCTTAGCCCAGCTGTGAGTGACTTCACCTCACCACTGCTAGAGTCTCTGCGTTATCTGTGACTGCAACCCATCCCTAAAGGGGGCGTAAGTCTCAGCCCCATAAATCTGCTCATCAGCCATTTCACGTCTAGGAATCACTGAGCAGAAACAAAGACTCTCCACCAAATCTGATGGGCTCCAACTCCAAACACTAAACAAGCAACTAGGACAGAAAACTTAAAACAGAGCCAAGAACATCAACCCCACACTGCTCTGACTTTCACATGGATTTGGCATCACTACTCCCTGCTTATCTAGAGATTTACACATTTTATTAAAGTTAATGTTTAAAATTAAATATACACAAGTTAAGAGGGAAGGTACTGTACATCTGGGGTCCGGCTTGAGTTATGAGGGATTACAGGTATCAGTTACAAGGATCACGAGCTACATACATATCACATAACCAGCATAGACCCAGATTGGGGTGTGAGAGTTTTTAAAGCGTCAGTGGATAAGTGGGCTCAGGTACGCCATCCATGGAATGTATGAAGAGTCCAAGTCAGTATCAGTGTAGCGAATAAGTACATGGGTGGGGTGTGTCCCTTGGTTCGACAGGGAAGGAAGTGGGTTATTTCCCTGGTCGGTGGTCTTGATTATTCAACGTGGTATTGACGGTGTCATGTGATGTGTTCTGTATAGATGTCTCTGGACCAACTGATGGTGTCAGACGGACACCACGAGCTGTCTCATGAGCCGGGAGTAGCATTGCCCGACTCCACACGCTCTCAGTACCGGCTCATTTTGGGGGTCCCATGCGCCCAGGGCTTCCACGATCAGGGCATATATCTGGACCTCATAGCCCTGGGCTCTCAGGTTGTCAGCCAGCGGGATGTACTTCAACGCCTTCCGTGCTCAGGTTTCGTGGAAGGTCGGTGACCTGTTTTCAAATGGCACCGTGACGTCTACGATGAAGACCTTCTTCTTTTCTGCTTCCGTCACGACGATGTCGGGTCACAGTCGGCTGTCTGTCCCAGGGATGGCGGAGTTGAGGGTGATCTTCCCCAGGGACAGTGGGATGGCTTTCACCAGCCGGTTCTGGATGGCGTTGTGGAGGTGCTGCCAGGCTCCGGAGTGCTGTTTGCATCCACAGAGGACATGGGGCAGGGTCTCGTTGGTGTAGCCGCACTTCCTGCAGCGCTTGTCCCTGTTGCTGTGGCGGATGGCTCCGTTGAGGGGAACACAGTTGAGTCGGGCCTGGTGGACAAAATGCCAGTCGGTGAACCAGGTGAAGCTGCCCCCGGGGAGGAAGTGATTGCTGGCGTCCCACTTGCTGGACACCTCGAACACTTTGCCCTGGTCCGGCTTCCGCTTCAGGTTCTCGGCGTAGTGGCAGCGGATAGCATCTTTCAGGGTCCTTTCCAGCATCGTTCTGGCAGTCGGGGTGATGATGGTGTTATTACAATTAGGGTGACTCCAACAGTCAACCGCTGAGTCTGCGATCACCTAGGCAGAGTGGGCATGTCTATGCAAATATGGTCTGCTCCAGAGGTCTTTCCCCCTGGTTCATCACTAGATGTGGGGGGAGAGCTCATTCAGATCCTGCTTACTGCTATTTTCCAGAAAGACCAATTAGCCAGTGGAACAACTTTCCACATGATGGAGAATCCACCACAGCCCTAGGTGTCTATGTAGGGAGACTGGGCGTCTTTCGCAAAGATCTTCTCCAGCTCAACTATAAGCTACTGGCTGGATGCAGGAACCACTGTGTTATCCAGGAGGTTCCGACTAGCTGACCAGAGTGGTCTCTTCTGGCCTTAACATCTATGAATCTATAAAGGTTTGAGCCACATGCATTTGATTTGGCCACATCAGTCCAGAAAGAAGAGACAGGAGTTAAAGCTTTTCATCCTGAATCCACGTTGATAAAATCTCACCCACCCCAGCGTTGAGTATCTACCTGCCACACATCTGGCAGAGGTAGGTTAGGCACATTTCAGACAGTTTGCGGGTGACTTTACTTGGGATTTTGCTGCTCAATCACAGGGGCATTTTTGACTCTCCCGCCCCAGGCTGGTGTGATCCTTTCTATCTCTGCCTGTGAAACCAGCGCCCCACGCGACCAACCGCAGCAGTCTCTATGGGGAACAAATACAACGAGTGCATTTAGAAGGGAGATTGGGGGGCAGCATGGGCAGCGTGTGAACCCCCCCTTCGGAGGCTGAGTGAGCCCCCACCAGCTTCAGGATAGAAGGGGGAGGGCGGGGCCTCAGGGCAGAACATGGGTGGAGCCACAGCCTGGGTCTGGGGAGGCTTAGCCTGCCCTGGGCTTTGATACCCGCTGCTCAAGGGGGGCCGTGAGGAAGGGGAAGGAGAAAGCGGGAGGCACGTGGGGTGGAGAGAAGACAGGAACGAGAATGGAAAAGGAAAAGCAAACACTGCGAACAAGAGACAGGAAAAGGGAGGAGGGGGAAAAACCCGGAGAAAGCAGCAGCTGGGCTGAGGGGCCGTTCTAGCAGCAGAGTCAGGGAAAAGCTCAGATCCTCAGAGACCGGAGAGTGTCAGGATCCTCGGGGTTTGTTATTTGTAATTGTTGTCAGTCTCTGTCCCTGTGTTTGCTGCCGTGACCAGGGCTCCGGTCTGGGAGGCAGGACACCTGGGGTTTAGCTCTGACCCAGTCAATGACTTCCTTTGTAAGCCTGGGTGAGTCACGCCCCCGCTCTCTGCCTCAGTTTCCCCTCCCATCCCTTGTCTGCTCATCTATTTAGATTTTGAGTTTCTGCGTCATCAGCTGTCTTGCACTGGTGTCTGTGCAGCTCCTGGCACAGGCCTGATCACAGCCAGGATCTTGGCAGCACCTAGCGTATTGGGCACTGATCTCGGTCAGGGTCTGGGCAGCACCCGGCACACTGGGGACCCCAATCTAATATTGCTACTAAATCCTGAGCTCAGAATCTGGGGCCAATTCCAACTGCAGTCATTGGGTGGCCCCAGATTGACTCTGGAGTAACTGCCATCAGGATCTGGGCTGTGTTCCATGCTGCAGGTATGTCCCTTCGCATTTCCGGTGTAAATCGTCTGCAATAACAGAAGAGCTCAGAGCCGGTTTGTATGGGGCAGGACTGAATGTGGGGATTAGACCAGTCCTGAAATGAGAAGGACGAAGACCCTGCGTGTGCCCAGGTAGCTGACTGGGGATTTCCCTGTTTCCTCCCCCTCAGGCTTAGGACAAGATGCTCAGCTGGTGTGAACTGGCACCGCGCTACTGGCTTCAATGGATCTGTGCCGATTTACACCCGCTGGGGACCTGGCCCATTGACCCCAGCATGGCTTTGGTGGCGCCTTGAAGGGGAGTCTAGTCCCAGGCTACCCCAATGAGGTAATGTAAGGAGATGTAGCCTATCTAGACAGATAACTGATCAGAAGCCCCTGGGCCTGCTAGAAGGCCATCAGGGCTGGAGTCCAGGGAGATGTCTGGAGAAAGAGAAGCTCCCCTAAGGGAAGGCTGCTCCCGGAGCACTCAGCCCCGAGGCAGAGAAGAGCTGCATGACCCTGAGCGAAAGGGAGAGGTTTTATTTCAGGGTTATTTGTATGTAATAAAGTAGAACCCCAGCAGGGGGCTAGCGTCTTATGCTCTTTTGGACTGTGTGGAGTTCCTAAGGGGCCCTGAGAGAAGGGAAACTGAGGCAGGGAGTGCAGGTAGTGCCACACTAAGTTAGCAGGGCTACTACAGGGCAGGCATCCCCTGAGACATGGGGCCGACTGGCACCAGCTGGGAGTTTGGCCCCATTGACTCAGGTGGAAGGACCCCGATTTGTGTATTGATGCTGTCCATCATGGTGGTATCTGAGGATTTAAGAGCCAAACTCTGTGTCTGGAAACCCGTGACCCTCCGGCTCAGCTGTGAAGAGATCAAATGGTGTGTTTGCTGCATGTGGGTCACGCCGAGACCCAGTGGTTCAAGACAAGGGCAGCTGGAGGAAATGCAGCAGTTCCCTCCAGGAAAGGCCAGGGAAGTCCATTAGATCTGCACCTTCTCCCCAGCCTCACGTGGACAAACAGACACTTCGGGCCCCTCACATCGTCACCTTGGGGCAGTCATGGAGAATGCAGGTCCCTCACAGCATCACCCCAGGGTGGTCATGGGGAATGCAGGCCCCCCACAACGTCAAGAGGGGCCTTACACCTAATGGAGAGACATGGTCGAAAACGCTGATTATTTTTTGAGGAATGTTTTTAAAATTCATTTTCTTCTAAACATCTCATGAATATTTGTCAGTTCCTGGATGAAAACTCAAAGGTGACCATGATGATACAGTCAGGTTTCAAAAAACTTATGCTTTCCTGTAAAAAAAACTGGATTTCTGAAAAAAAAATCTGTTTTCAAAAAAAGTTTTTTGCTCTAAAAGTTATGAAGTCCAGGGAAAGTTGTTGTTTTCTTTAACCACCTGCCTTTTTTTAACCAACCCCCCAATTGTTTTCCCAAAATTAGTTTTTGATTTTTGGTTTCTGGTTTTTCACACAAAAAATGGAAATTTTCCACTGGATTACAATGTTTGTTTTGATGGATCTTAAACCAGTTTTGTGATCCAGGGCCTGACTATGTGAGAGCTCAGGGCGGCCAGGCTGCTAGCACTGGTGCAATGCGGGCTTGACTGGGGATCGCATGTAAAACTCCACCGGCGTGTCTAAGCTGTGGCATTTCTCCAGCAAGCCCAGACCCTTCTGAATACGCCGCTCCCCTGCAGCAGCATCCCCAGAACCCCCCAGTCCCTGCCGGCATGATGCTGCTGCCCCCCTCTGCCCTCGGCTGGTCAGTTCTCACTTCCCACGGCGTCCCCCCTGTCTGGCTGGCTCAGGCAGGCAGCGGATACTTTCTCCAACACCCAGGTGATGAGTGGGGCAGACACCAGGAGGAGCAGGAGCAGGAACAGGAACAAGGGGGGGATGAGATAGCTCAGTGGTTTGAGCATTGGCCTCAGGGTTGTGAGTTCAATCCTTGAGGGGGCCACTTAGGGATCTGGGCAAAATCAGCATTTGGTCCTGCTAGTGAAGGCAGAGGGCTGGACTCAATGACCTTTCAGGGTCCCTTCTAGCTCTCTATGAGAGAGGTATAAGGTGCTGCGGAGGATCCAAACCCAGAGCAGGCTGGCAGGGCCTGGAACATGGGAAAAGACAAGGGCCATGAGATGACAGCTGGGACCCTGTTTGTTGGCAGAATAGTAACATGCCCAATGTCAGCTAACAAAGGGAGCATCTTCCTGGCCAGAGCGGATGGCACAAAAACTGTGTATACGAGTTGGTACAAGAACAGCCTGACCCCTCGTAAAGATAAGAAGTGGGGCCAGGATAATGGACAGGGATGTTTTGTTCCAACAAGCAGGTGCAAGGTCCAGGACACTAACAAGAAGCATGTGGAGTGAAATATGTAACTTGTTTGGATCAATGTATAAAAGGAGATGTCCTGGGGGGGCATCTTTGTACTAGTCTAGGGGACAGCATCCTGGTTCACTGACAGAGTCGGTCTTACTATAGGCACCAACTCCATGGGTGCACTGGGGCTCAAGCACCCCTGGAAAAAATAGTGGATGCTGGTATCACAGGGTTACCTAGAGCCACTGCCTAGATTCTGGGGGTGCAGGGGGGAGATGGGGCCCAGAGATGGGAGGTGTGTTTCTGGAGGTGCAGGGGGAGGATGAATGTTTGTGGGCTGTGCAGGTGTTTGTACAGTTCATGCTCATTAACCCCATGCTCAGTGTGTGATTTCCCCTGGGCTCACGCTCACCCTGCCCCCTCTCTCCCAGGTATCACCCTGTCACCCATTCCACCCCCACCGTTCAGTATGCCATGGCCATCTCCTTGCCGCAGTCCATGTGCCAAGTCAGCAGCCCAAGTGAGCTGCAGAAGCACCTGCTCGTGGTCGAGCTCCAAGTGATGAAATCCAAGCTGGAGATGGACTTTCTGTACGAGGGGGATCACATCGTCGTCACCAAACCCCACATAAGTAGCATAAGTAGCAATGCGCCCCTGCACTCTGAGTGGCTAATGCTCAGCATGGACCAGAATGGGGAGAGGCCTGTCTCCCACCTCCTGGACAAGGCCTGGGGCCAGACCAAGTGCTAGGAGACCCATGCCTTGGGAGAAGAGTTTGGTAGCAACCACTACACCAGCTTCCCTATTCAGTCTCCCATCTGCTTTCCAAACAACCCATGCAGCTGGCCCAGCTGCTTCATCTTCTTCACTTATTACTCCATCTGCCTCAGCCTGAAGGGCGACCACCGCATCCAGGAACTCATGGACGGGATCTTCGGTGCCATAGATGAAGACCGCTGTGCCTTGGCCTTCAAGGATGTTTTAAAAAAAGACATAAATTGGGGGAAACAGTTTGTATGGAACTCATGGCAAACGCTCTGTAATGTGCCCATGGACCAGTGCGATGACCAGGGCTGCCAGAGTTGCAAGGAGAAGGACGTCAACAAGAACTCCTGCCAAACAGCAGTGAAAAACTGAGCCCCACCACTCCCGAAGACAGCCCATGGGTGAGGGCGCCAAAGTGGGAGGAGATTGTAAGCTGCGATGCAATCAATCAACAACCAACCCATCCATCCATCAACCCATTGTCCTTCAACCTATCCAGCCATCCTTCCATCAATGAACCTATCCGTCTGTCAACCCATCCATCCATCAGCCCATCTGTTCATCCCTCCTTCAACCCATCCATCCATCTTTCTGTCCATGAACGCATCCATCTGTCAACCCATCCATCTATCCATCCATGAATACATCTGTCTGTCAACCCATCCATGCGTCAACCCATCCATCCATCTGTCCATCCATGAACCCATCTGTCTGTCAACCCATCCATCTGTCCATCAACCCATCCACCAATCCTTCCATCCATCAGTCCATCCATCCATCTGTCAATCCGTCCTTCAACCCATCCATCTATCCATCTGTCAACCCATCCATCTATCTGACTGTCAACCCACTCATCCGTCAGCCGATCCATCTGCCAGCCCAACTGTCCATGCCTCTCACATACCTCTCCTTCTATTTCGTTATCTCATTTCAAGATGCTCATTCCCTGAGTATCTGGGCACTGGGTTTGCCCTGTGATCTCTTCTCCCTCTCTTTCTGCATCCAATTTCCAGGGTGCCCATGCCCCTGGTATGTGGGCCTTGGGTTTCCCCTAAAAATTTGCCCCCCTTTCCCAGTCCAGCAGATGCACTTTCTCTGCCATATGATTGACACCAATAAAGCTTCAGAGCAGTCCTTGGGCTCACATCTCCATCTGTGTGTCTGTCTCCTTCCTCCCTGGAGGTGCCAGCTCCCCTGGGATCACCCCTCTGAAGGCTGTATCACTCCCCCATTCCACAGACTGCAGTCCCTCATGCTCCCTATGCCTGCCCCACACCACCCCTAGGGGGAGCTCCTAACTCCCACTCCTCACAGCCTACACCCTAGATACCCACAGTGCATGTAATGGGGTGAGTGATCTCCACAGCCCCATGCTTCCTCACCTCCTGTCCCTCACCCCCTAAACCATCCCCAGGAGATGGAGAACCTGGACTCCTGGGTTCTCTCTCTGGCTCTGGAAGGGGTGTGGGGTCTAGTGGTTAGAGGGGGGCTGGGAGCCAGAACTCCTGGATTCTATCCTTGACTCTGGGAGGGGAGTGGGGTCTAATGGGTCAGAGCAAGGAGATATGGGCCTGAGGACTCTTGGGTTCTGTTGAGGGAAGGAGCAGGAGCTAATGATGAAATCATGGAGACCTCCCCCGCTGCCATCCTGTGCCCATGTTACACAATAGCTGCCCCTTTGCCAGTCCTGACCCCTGCTGCCATCTAATGCCCCAGTATCACTGACTGACAGGGTGAGTTACTCCTAACTTTGGGCAGCCTGTCTTATAGGTGACCTCTTTATACTGTATTTGCAAGGGTGGGCCCCATGGCACCACTCCCCCAAAACTGGGCCCCCTCATTTCAGCACCCCCGTTTCTCACCTGGGAACCCCAGAGGGCTCACATGACTTCAGACCCCTGGGAGAGACGAGACCCCTTGGGAACAATCCACCCAGCAGGTTGTCACATCCCGGTGTGCAAACCAGACCAGTGAGGGGTTGTGTCAGCACCTGCCATGCAACCTTGGCTGCCTCAGTTTCCCCCTCTACTCAACAGGTCATGTTTCCCATGGTTTCCGTGTTGTCATAAGCTTGGAGTCTTTACGTGTACCAGCTGTAGGATAATGTTACCATGAGGCCTTGTGACATGAGATGTATCTTCATTCACCTTTTCTATCACCACCCAAGAGTGTAACATTTTGTATTTTTTCAAAGGGCTTATCACCAACGCCAAGTCCCCATTTCAAAAGAGCATTCACACGTGTGTTGGTCCTAGCAGGCCTTTTGTTTAGACTGACTGTCCCTGAGGTTAGTCTGAGCCATGTCCGTCATGGCTCACCCGCTGCCTCAGTGTCCCCTTCCCAGGAGTCTCTGATGAGATCTAGGTGTCCTCTCACTTTCCTTGCATAGGGAAGATCAAATGGGGAGAACCCCGTCAATTCTTGGGGCACCTCTTATGAAAGTTGAATGAATTATATTGTAAAAGTAGAATGGATTAAAGAAATGATGTTTGTTCCTTTAAGCAGGAATGAGGAATGTTGAAATAAAGTTGACAGGAAGAGAAACATTAAGGTATTGAACAATGGGTCCACTTAAGCTGATGGTGGGACATTAACAGGAGATCGGTAAGAGTTAATACGTAAAGAAGATATGTGTGTCTAGCCCCAGGTAAACTTATCAGTTCTGCTGCCTTGGTCATCTTGTTAAGTTTGCGCCCTTTTTATCTGTATAAATAAGGTCGTTTGGGCCTTGCATGGCACTCACATTATCTAGGTGTATTAGCAGAGTGGTTTTGCTAATAAACAGAGTGGTCTGACAAATTGTGAGTCCTGAGTCTGACTTTGACACTCCCTTTAAGCAAATAGGTTAGCGTTTCATCCCAGTCTTGATCTCTCTTATTTGTGTACCTTCCCAGCACACATTTTAGAGTCCCATTGACCCTCCCCACCAGAGCACTTGCTCTGGGTGATGGGGGCAACTTTTAGTTGTTTCACCCCACACAACTCACTGAATAGCTGAGACATGACATGTAACCCAAAGTCAGATCAAATCTCTTGAGGGGAAACCCACTCCACTAAAAATAGAGAAAAGGGCTTTGGCCACAGAATCAACCTCTGTTAGTTCAAGCGACCGCCTCAGGCTATCTAGTGGCAAAATCCACCCCACCAGGATGTATTGCTTCCCCCTTTGGGCCGGACGTGGCACAGGGCCCACACTGTCCATGTAAAATGCCTCTTGTATCACAGGCAAGGGGCACAGGGGAACTTCCTGGGGTGCTGCAGCGTTTTTCCTTCGTTGACATAATTCACAAGACCCACACTAATTCCTGACCTCTTTCTGTCTCACTGGCCAGTAGAAATTTCCCTTTAACCTCTCATAGGTTCTCTGGGTGCCTAAGTGACCAGCAATGGGACAATCATGTGCTAGCACCATTAATTCCCCACAGTGTGGGGTGGGCCCAACCAACTACTTATAGGCTTTTTTCCTTAGCTTCCCTATTCAGTCTCCCATCTGCTTCAAAAAACATCTCCCCGTTTTCCCTTCCTGGGGCCCCCTCTGGGACGCATCCTCTTATGCTCTGTACAGTAGGGTCCATCCTTGGTTCATCTGCAAAACACTGGCAGCTGATATCTGGGACAGTGCCTTCAGTCACAGGGGTCACCTCCGCCCCGGGCCCCGAGGGTGCGCAGCTTTTCTCTGCCATGTGGGGGCTAGCTTCAGCCCAACAACCATCCCAACAGGGATCCCATGCAGCACCCCAACTGTCCAGGCACCTCTAAACCTTCCCATTCCACAGGCACCTTGGCTAAAGGATGGGGATTTTATGGCATCCCACTACCAGAAGACCCATCGTTTGGTCAGGTAACCTGTCAGTCTTTTGGACTATGCTTCCCTCGACCAGGTAGATCTGGGCTCCGGTGTCTCTCCGCCCCATGCCCTCCTTATTATTTACTCCAGCAACCTTAATAAATTCCATATCCACCCCACAGGGTAAGTCCTCATAAAACTCACCAGGGGAACTGCAGGGACCTCTGGACTCCTGTCTCAGGGACAACTGCACTAACATGGGGCTTAGTTTCTTTTAGCTCACGGCACTGATTTCTCGGGTGCTCAGCAGAGTTCAAGTAAAAACTACTTTTTGGACTGTCCTCCTTCCCTGAGGACTGTCCCCCCTTTCAATTGGGTGTGTGCCCCTCCTTCTGTGGCTTGTGCTCATTGGACGTCTGGGGTTGCACAAAGGCATCCCCCAGAGTGGCCATTTTTTGAGCAGATTGTAAAGATTTATCCTATTCTCTATTCCTAATCTCGTCAGTGCATATTGTGACAGAGTCACAGGTCCGACGCTCTGGCACTGCTCTGTACGAAGCCAGGCAAGACTCTGGGTAGCGCGACTCCCCTCAGGGCTCGCTGTCCAGGGCAAAAGCCTCCTCAGCTACGGCCTTCCTGGTCTGACCTCAGAAAATTCAGCATCCCTGTTCTCACCAGGCACTTCCCCTTAACGGGGCTCCTGGGGAAGCCAGACGGCCCCAACTCCGCAGTCAGCATTGACTCTCAGCCAGCATTGTAAAACACAAGGGTTTATTAGTCAACAGGAACACAGCATAGAACAGAGCTTGTTAGCACAGAAATCAGGGACTTTTAGCAAAGTCCGTCTTGAGGGGACCCTGGGCCAGACACCCTGGACTCCCCCTTTTCCAGTCCCCCACAGCAGACTGCCCTGGATCCTGCTTCCTGGCCTCCCACATGACCATTGCTTCTTCTCCATTCTTTGTCTCGCTTCCTGGGAAAAGTGTCACCTGGTTGCACCCCCCTCCTGGGTCTCAGGTTACAAAGGTCATCAGCCATCGCTTACTGGGAGGCAGCTGGGCAGCCTCACCTGCGCCGAGGGCCTCAGCGAAAGTCACACACCCAATTCCCACCATGTAGGCATTGGTGCAGTACATAGGGAAACTGAGGTACACACAGAATTAGTATAGGATGGTAAGACTCACATGCAACATTACAAGGTGAAAGTCCGCTCTTCGTCTCACATATACTTAGGAAATATTCTTGAGCCAAGACATCAAACAATTGGTTATAATCCTCAGCCCCCTTCCCCTTTACCTGTTTTCTCATTAGATCACACATCTTCCGGGCACATTTGCTATGACTCACTCCAGCACTTTTCTTGAGATTTCTAAATCTCAACCTGTGCACTTCAGGAGTAATTTGAAACCTTTGTAAAACAGCGTTCTTAAATTCAGAATATTTCAAAGCGTCCTGACTTGGCATTTCAGTAAATACATTTCAAGCTTTACCAGACAGTTTTGCAATCAGTTTGGGGACTTTCTCATCCTCAGGAATGTTATGAACCTCACGTAGCCTTTCAAAAGTGGTGAGGGATTCCTCAGGGCAGTCTGGCTCTTTGTCTGCAGGACAAAGCTGAGGGTTCCTTGAGTGGAGGGAGATGTTGGTGACTCTCTGGAATCTTTTCATGTTTTTCTATCAGAGAGAAATACAACCTGGAGCTTTCTCTTCAGCCCCTCTGTCTTTGAGCCCCATGTCTCTTATGGGCTTCAGCTTCTTGTTGTCTCAGCTCCATGGCTCGCCTGTGGGCGTTTCCTCTGCTTCCAGTGCAGCAAATGCTTCTCTCGGTCTCTGGAGTTCCTGTTGTTTCTCCCTTTCTTCTGCCTCCAATCTGGCTAATTGTAGCTTTGCAACTGTTTCGCTGTTGTTCATGTTGTGCTTTACTTTTTCTAGCTCCCTTACCTGAAATAAGCAAACAGAAAACAACAAACTGTAACCTCCCTTTGACTGTTCCCAGCCTCCACACCTGAGACTCACTTAAAAGAGCTATGCCAGTGCTTAAAGTGTGACGCTCATCTGAAACAACAAGCTGTGCATACACCCTGCTGTTGTATCAACCAGGCAAGGTTCTAACAAACTTCAACAGGATTTTATTTTTACAGTGGAAAACTCTTTACCAAGCTGCTGCTGCACCCTCTGTAACTCTCACTCTGCCTCAACTCCTCCCCCCTCCTTCCTGTTTCCTGTCCTTTCAGACTCCCAACAGCCAGTGCTCCCCGTTCTAATAATCACAAGCAACATCTAAACACAACATTCCCTCCTGTCTTAAGAAACTTTACCAATTAAAATAAACATTGTTGTTCTAACCACAGGAACAAATATGGAGCAAGACACTGTACTGTTGGCAGGAATATTACACTGGAAACACTGTAGATACTACATAACATAGTCTCTAATCCAGACAGGTGGTCGTCTGGGTCTGACAGGCCGTCTCTCAAGCCCCGGTTCCAGTGCAATGTCTTGTTGTGTTGGTTCTACTGTGAAGTCATCCAATGCAGACTTGGTGTTGGCATAATCTCCTCTTGGTGCATAGGCAGGTGCAAGATAAGAAGCATTCCATACTCGCCCATCAGAAAGTCGATAGGCGTAAGGTCCCTTCTTCTCTATGATTTTAAGAGGAGCTGTGAATTTATGTCCCCTTTGTGTAAGATTCCAGGTTTTCGTATTCTAAGGAAGGAACCACACTCAGACTTTGGTTCCTTAGCATCTCGCCGCTTGTCTGTGAAAGCCTTAGACTTTGCTTGGTTCTGTTCAACTGTTTTTCTCACATCATCCTCATTTGGGGCATCAGGTCATGCCTTTAACAATCCAGCAATGTTCAATTTAATATTCATCTGTTTCCCATGCAGTAAGTCTGAGGGTGATCTTTGCATTGTGGCATGTCGCGTAGCCCGGTATGCTTGCAAGAAATCAGTACTGAAGGGTATCCACAATCGCCCTTCCAGTTTAGCTGTTTGCAAACTCTCTTTCAAACTTCTGTTAAACCGTTTGATTTCCCCATTGGCTTGAGTGTAATATAGGTATGACCTTCTGTGTAAAATGTTCCTCTCTGCTAGAAAAGTTTCAAACTCCAGGGAAGTAAATTGACTACCATTATCTGAAACCAGTTCTTTGGGGTTACCTTCCCTGCTAAAAACTGAAGAGAGGAACTTAATTACTGTAGCAGAAGAGATTTGCGATGTAAATGCTACCTCAGGCCACTTACTGAAATAGTCTATTAAACTGATGGCATAATGACAATCAATTGGAGCAGTATCAAAGGGTCCTACAATGTCAATCGCCACTTTTTCCCATGCAGATTCAGGAAGAGGAACAGGCTGTAATGGAGGGGTACATGTCACTGCTGTTTTATCATGCATTTGACAAGTGACACAGGATTTTATGAGTGCTTCACTTTGAGACTCCATCCCTGGCCACCAATACAGATCCCGTAGTTGTTGTTTGGTTCTGACAATTCCTTGATGAGTATCGTGTGCCAGGTGTATGAGTTTTGACTATAATTCTTCTGGCACAAGTAGCCAGTGTGTACCTCGTAGCACACAGCCATTGAGCAAAGAAAGTTCATCCCGAACTCTAAAATAAGGCAGCAAAACTGGGTCAAGGTTTTTAGGGTTACTGGGACATCTCTTTGTCAGAAATTCCCATAGTTTTTGTTGAATTGGACACACTGAACAAGCAGCTTGGAATTGTTCTCTTGTAAGTGCAGTAAGAGTGCTTGTAATAAGCACAAGTACTACATCCTCATCCTCTGGTGGACCATCTGGTGAAGGCAAAGGCAGGCGAGAAAGGCAATCAGCTACCACATTTTTGTTTCCAGGCTTATATTCCAGTTCATAATTGAAAGACAGTAGTCTTGTAGACCATCTAGCAATACGATATCCTGCTCTTCCCAGTCCTTTCGTGGTGAGCAACGTTGTCAAAGGGCTGTGGTCTGTGCGCAACTTGAACGTGTGGCCCCACAAGTAAGTTCTCCATTTTTCAGTAGCCCAGACACAAGCAAGTGCTTCTTTTTCGACTGTAGAATATTTTCTCTCAGCATTACTTACTGTCCTTGAAGCAAATGCAACAGTCATCTCTGTGTTGTCCTCATGAAGTTGTGTGAGGACAGCCCCAAGTCCATAATCAGAAGCATCAGTAGTTACAATTGTGGGCAATGTGGGACTGAATAGTGCAAGTACTGGACTATGTACAATCAAGTCTTTCACCGTTTCAAAACTAGCTTGTGCATCTGTTGTCCACACTAAGGTTGAACTTCTCCATAGTAATTCTCGTAATGGTTCAATGACAGAAACAGAATTGGGAATGAATTTTGCATACCAGGAGGTAAGACCCAAGAAGGAAGATAAGGTTTGCAAATCTGTTGGAGGAGGAGCATTTGAAATTGCCAGGATGTGATCTGGATCAGGTTTTAGTCCAGCCTGTGCAATTGTATGCCCCAGAAAGGAGAGTTCAGTTTCCCTAAATTTGCATTTGGACCTATTGAGCTTGAGGCCTGCTTTGCTGATGCAGTTTAGTACAGACTGCAGGTTATTGTCATGCTCCTCAGTAGTATTTCCAAACACGATAATCTCATCCAAATAGCACTGAACTCCATGTTGATTCTTCAGAATCAATGACATCATTTTTTTGGAAGGCTCTTGGGGCTGATGCGAGACCGTATGGAACACGTTTAAAACAAAATAATCCCTCATGTGTAATAAATGCTGTGAAGTCTCTGCTATCGTCATGCAACATAACCTGGTGGTATGTGCTCTGCAAATCAAAAGTAGAAAACATCTTTGCTCCACAGAGTTCTGCAAATACTTTTTCTATGTGAAGAAGAGGATGGCTGTCAATCACAATAGCTTTATTTGGCTCCCTTAAGTCCACGCAAAGGCAAATGCCTCCACCCTTCTTCTGCGTCACTACTATAGGTGAAACCCATTCCGAGGACTTAATCTCTTCAATAATGTCCTTTTGAACAAGTTTTCTACGTTCCTCTGAAACAGCTTCCCTGACTGAAAATGGTAAGCGCCTTAATTTCTGTCGTACAGGCATCACCTTATTCCGCATTTTAACTTTATGCAGAAACCCATAAGCACAGCCGAGTTTCTCGTCAACCTGGTGTTGGGTCCCAGCTGAAACTGGTATGTGTACCGCAAGAGTGCTTTGCTGAGGAAGATCAATTTATCCATTAACCACCTTGAGATTGAAAGCAGCCAATAAATCTCTGCCAAGGATAGGAGTGCCTTTGTGGACAATGTAGAACTCTGCAGTTACACAGCAATCAACAAAAGTAATTATTGCTGGCAGGCAGCCATGTACTGGAATATGGTTTTTCAAATAGCACACTGTCATAACTATAAAGGGAAGGGTAACAGCCCACCTGTGTACAATCCTATAAAATCCCTCCTGGCCAGAGACTCCAAAATCCTTTTACCTGTAAAGGGTTAAGAAGCTCAGGTAACCTGGTGGACACCTGACCCAAAGGACCAATAAGGGGACATGATACTTTCAAATCTTGGTGGGAGGAGGGCTTTTGTTTGTGCTCTTTGTTTTTGGGTTCGTTCGCTTTTGGGACTAAGAGGGACCAGACATCAATCCAGGCTCTCGAAATCTTTCTGAACAAGTATCTCATATTTCAAACTTGTAAGTAACAGCTAGGCAAGGCGTGTTAGTTTTATCTTTGTTTTCTCAACTTGTAAATGTACCTTTTACTAGGGTGTTTACCTCTGTTTGCTGTAACTTTGAATCTAAGGCTAGAGGCAGGTCCTCTGGGCTCTTTAAGTTTGATTACCCTGTAAAGTTATTTCCCATCCTGATTTTACAGAGATGATTTTTATCTTTTTCTTTAATTAAAAGCCTTCTTTTTAAGAACCTGTTTGATTTCTCCTTGTTTTTAGATCCAAGGGGTTTGGATCTGTATTCACCAGAGAATTGGTGAAGAGTCTCTCAAGGCTACCCAGGGAAGGGAATTAGCACATTGGGAGTGGTGGCAGCAGACCAGATCTAAGCTGGTAGTTAAGCTTAGAAGTTTTCATGCAGGCCCCCACATTTGTACCCTAAAGTTCAGAGTGGGGAAGCAGCCTTGACACACACCAACTGAAGTTTGGGTTCAGTAAGAGACACATCTTTAACGTAATGCAAATAGATGGAATCAGGTAGTATAGATACTGCTGGGCCAGTGTCCAACATTAGCTGGAGTGAGGGCATGGTGAAAACATTTACAGTGCACTTTATCTGTTCTGGAATATGTGCAG
Organism: Chrysemys picta bellii; assembly: GCF_011386835.1. Taxonomy (NCBI): domain Eukaryota; kingdom Metazoa; phylum Chordata; order Testudines; family Emydidae; genus Chrysemys; species Chrysemys picta. Next base: position 17,092,789 of record NC_088807.1, on the reverse strand, counting down.
TAGTGATTTTGTCCACACTCAGCACAGTAACATCTGGTATTGTAACTGCATGCACCTGTTGATTGAACTGGCTACTGTGACATACTTTAGCAAAAAGCCCAATCTTTTTGCAATGATTGCACTGAGCTCCTTTGCTGGACATCCTGTGTAGCTTGCAAGGTGTTGTGGGGATCCACAGCGAAAGCATGCTTTTATTGTATTTTGAATTTGCTAATTCAGTGGCTTTTCATTAGTTTTCCTCTTGCAATTGTTTGTCTGCAGCGACAGTGAACTTTTCTGCAGAGGAGTCACACCCTGGACTGTGCCTCCTATATCCATGCTCATTATTTTGGCTTCAGCTGTAGCTGACTCAATCTGAACAGCAACGATTATTGCTTTTTCTAGTGTCAGTTGTGGTTCTAGATGTAAGCGTTCTCTTACACGAAGCATGGTTGTTTTCTCAATGAGCTGGTCTCTAATCATCTCATCTGCCATATTCCCAAAGTCACAAGTGACAATCAGACTCCTCAGGGAAGCAATATACTGCATTATAGTCTCCCCTGGTTTCTGCTCACGCTGGTGAAATCTGTAGCGATTAGCTACTACATTCACTTTTGGCACAAAAAAGTTCTTTAATGCAGTGAGTGCAGTCTCATATTTATCATCTGCAATGGGAAAAGTGTAAAATATATGCTGCCCTTCAGCTCCAAGGCAGTGGATTAGCAGAGCACACTTTCTTACTTCAGAAATCTCTGTAGCACTGATTGCAAGCAGATAACTCTCAAACATATGGATCTAGACAGTAAAAGCAATTGGAGGCTCCCCTGGGCTTTGCAGAAAGGGTGCAGGTGGGTTCAGAGGCAGAAGATACATCCTCGTCTCCAAAAATTTGTATCAACAAGGCAAGGTACTAACAAACTTCAACAAGATTTTATTTTTACAGTGGAAACCTCTTTACCAAGCTGCTGCTGCACCCGCTGTAACTCTCACTCAGCCTCCTCAGCTCCTCCCCCCTCCTTCCTGTTTCCTGTCCTTTCAGACTCCCAACAGCCAGTGCTCCCAGTTCTAATAATTACAAGCAGCATCTAAACACCACACCTGCTTGCTGCACCACTGGGACGTACCCAGGGTACACTCTGGACAAACAGCTGTATCCCCTCACCTCTGCAACCTGGGGTGCCTTTTGCACTGCTGCACTGTGGTAGCTACCACCACTCCTGGTCTGCTCACACCCAGCCTCCAGCAGGTCAGTCACTCCCAGTTATATGTGTGAGTGCTGCCAGCCACTCCTGGATTACACTGCAGAGCGACAGCAGCACACTCCCAGTCCCAGACTTTCTCCAGAAATGTGCGTCTTGTACGGCCCGGCTCGTTCCTGGACAACACAAGCTTGTATAAAATCTCTCATTTTATGACTAGAAAATAATATACACAACTCCTGTTCTCTCAAATGGAGTTTCCCAAACACTTCATTACAAACACACTGGTTTAGATGAAATGATTAAACAAGTTTATTAACTATGAGATTGATTTTAAATGAATACCTGTTATGAGCATAAGAGTCAGAATTGGTTAGAAGAAAAATAAAAGTAAATCACGACTAAGGCCTAAATTAACAAACTAGAGTGACTCCAAAGCCAGGTCTCTCACCACATGTTCCAGCAGGTCCTACAGGCTGAACTTCGTTCAGTCAGGATCCCTCCCCCAGTCCAATGTTGCTCCCTTTGTTCTTCAGGTGTCGTGGGGGCCGTGGGTGAGCGAAAGGGAGGAATGATTTGGGGCTTCGGCCCTTCCTTCTTATAGTCCTTTCCCTTCTTCAAGAAGCTCCAGTTGAGGTCCAGGAGACAGAAAGTCTGTGTTGATGGAAACCCCAACCTGCTTCTTTTTAAGATAGAGATTTTGTCCATGTCCCTTTTCCTGCCTGTGGTGGGGTGGCTGCCCCCCACGCCCGGAGAGGGTGGGCTGCGACAGGCCCAGACGCCTGCATAGACGCGCAGCCAATCAGAGAAGGGCTTACTGGGAGCCAATCAGAGGACAGATTGGAGCCAGCCAATCAGGGGCCAGCTCAGCCATATAAAAGACTGCTCAGGGCGAGAACAGTCAGTCTGTCCCAGGCCTTTAGAGGGGAAGGTCTGTTTCCAGAGCTGGGAGGCCAGCACAGTGCAGGCCAGCCTTAGAGAGTGGGAGAAGGTCCTACTCCGTAGCCTGCCAGGCGGCAGGTCTGGAAGGAAAAGGCCTAGCAGGGAGAAGGGCCGTTGGGGAAGTGGTCCAGAGGAGCAGTCAGAGGAGGAAGGCGAAGGAGGACAGCAAGGCTGTCACTAGAGGGCCTCTGGACCGGGACTCAGAATAGTGGGCTGGCCTGAGTCCCCCTTTCCCCCCTTTTTGTTCCCTTTGGCCATACGCTCAGCCATAGGCCGCAGGGAGCGGCCAGCCGGAACCACGCTAGATCCTGGACTGTAGGGATCGAACTTAAAGGTGTGAGACTGTTGATCACCCCCCGCCCCGGAAGGGGGCGCGAACGGACCGAAGGACGCTGTCGGAGGGCAGTGTTCCAGAAGGAGGACCCTGTGTGTCGGGAGCACAGCGGGTCCACATGCTAACCCCTGGCGGGACGACAGATGGCACACCACCAGGAGGAGGCGCTCTACTGGATCGAACCGATTCCTCGTGGCAACCAGTAGAAGATGCTGTGGTGGTGAGTCCCAATCCTGTCACACTGCCCATGAAGAGCCATATATCAGGTGATGGCCCAGTGACCTTGTTTACACCTGGCTGAGGTGTCAGCTTGTCCTTTGTCCCCGAGGAACTGGTCTGGCCTCTCCCCAGATTTGGAATATGTCTCAGTCACACCATACTGGGGAATCTGATAATTTCACATGCAATGTGGCCACACATATTTTATCAGGACAATATTGACCAGCGGGTTATGAGTTCTCACCCGATACCTCCCAAGGCATCTTTGTACAAAGATTATTGTAATAGTGTGCAAGGGGTGAATAAAGGGGTACAGAGCACCACACCGGCATCTCTCGATCTTCTCTGGGCTGAGCTGGGGGGCCGCAGGTCAAAGTGAGCAATGTCCATGCCCCCTATTCTCCCCTACACCTCCTGCTCTCCCCAACCTGCCAGAGATACTGTCTCTGCATCTCTCCCGGAGAAACCTTCCCCGTGCTACTATACCTCCCTTCTGCCTGCTGGGAACCCCTGTTCTGCTCTGCTCCCTCCTTCTAACCTGGATCCCAGCTGGATTCCCAGGGGATCACAGGCCTGAGAGAGTGTTAAAGAATTCTGCAGATTTGGGCTCCACAGTTCTCCACGTGGCTCTGGGAGGGGACTGTGATTATGGTGAAAGAGGCTAACAGCACATATATGTGGCACATTCAGTGTGTCTGAGACTGGGGTCTGCCACGTTAGAGAGCTGGGTTCTAGTTCCACCTTTGCCTGCTGCTGATCTATGTGGGGGCTGAGTGTCTTTTCCTTTGGGGTTTGTACAGCGCCTAATACTCATAGACTCATAGACATTAAGGTCAGAAGGGACCATTTTGATCATCTGGTCTGACCCCCTGCATGCTGCAGGCCACAAAACCGTCCCTACCCCTTCCCTTGACTCTGCTGTTGAAGTCCCCAAATCCTGTGTTTTAGTGACTTCAATCGGCAGAGACCCTCCTGCTAGCGATCCCTGCCCCATGCTGTGGAGGAAGGCGAAAAACCTCCAGGGCCTCTGCTAATCTACCCTGGAGGAAAATTCCTTCCCGACCCCAAATATGGCGATCAGTAAAACCCCGAGCATGTAGGCAAGAGTCTCCAGCCTGACCCTTGTTAGCCATTATACTATTTACCTGCCATTGCTCGGTATTCCTTGGCTAATATGTTTTTCCATTAAACCATTCCCTCCATAAACTTATCTAACTTAATCTTGAAATCAGACAGGTCCCTCGCCCCCACCGTTTCCCTCGGAAGGCCGTTCCAATATTTCACCCCTCTGACGGTCAGAAACCTTCGTCTTATTTCAAGCCTGAACTTCCCCACGGCCAGTTTATATCCATTCGTTCTCGTGTCCACATTAGTACTAAGCTGGAATAATTCCTCTCCCTCCCTTGTATTTATCCCTCTGATATATTTAAAGAGAGCAATCATATCCCCCCTCAACCTTCGTTTTGTCAGACTAAACAACCCGAGCTCCTCCAGTCTCCTTTCATACGACAGGTTTTCCATTCCTCTGATCATCCTAGTCGCCCTTCTCTGCACCCGTTCCAGTTTGAGTTCATCTTTTTTAAACATGGGAGACCAGAACTGCACACACTACTTAAATGAGGTCTCACCAGTGCCTTATACAACGGAAGCAGCACCTCCTTATCCCTACTAGATATACCTCGCCTAATGCATCCCAAGACCGCATTGGCTTTTTTCACCACCACGTCACATTGTCGACTCATAGTCATCCTGCGGTCTACAAGGACCCCTAGGTCCTTCTCCTTTTCCGTTACTTCTAACCAATGCGTCCTCAGCTTGTAACTAGTACGATGGGGCCTGGTGCAGGATCGGGGTTCTAGGTGCTGCCACGCTCTGGTTTCATGTGATTCATGCAGTGAAAAGCCCCCTTGAAAACAGGTTTTGTGCTTCACAACTCTGACACTGGGTCAGTTACGGTGTGAATCCCTAACACACACACATCAGGTGTTTGTCCCATGTTTTGCCTGTGGAACCCCCTGGTGCGGGGGTGCGGTCAGCCTCCTGCCCAGGGCCCCACATGCAGACATGGAGAGTCTGTGACAACGCTCAGCCTGAAAGCCTGGCGTTTTGGCACAAGGTGTAAAGACTCATGTGTTTAGCCCTGGAGTCGTTGTTCCAGTCCCTAGCATTGGCTACGGTGGCAGCCAGCCCGTGGCAGTGAGGTTTGGTTCATGTGGGAAGGCAGAGGAGAGCCCAGGCAGATCGGCTGGTGCCGCGCAGGCCTGGCTGCTCCTGGCCATAGCCAATTTCCCTGAGCACTTTGAGAGGTAAGTGACTGTGCACTAAGTACTTGCCGTGCTTTGGGATAAAAGGGAGCAGAATCCCCTCTCTTTACTCACCGCTGATCCGGTAACGTCAGCCCGGGGCCTGGCCCGTTGCCAGGAGTCAGACGCCCCTTCCCAGCTCCCTCAGACGTGTGCCACATCGGCAAGCACAGCCGGGGACCAACCCTCTGGAGTCGTCTCCGGACATGTCCATGTTGGGGCTGCCAGGAGGCGCACAGCTTGCATGTTCCCCAGGGGTGGGGGGTGCCGCAGCCTGTTCACTCTGCCTGTCCTGGACCATAAATCCATCCGCACTGGGGTTGGGCACCTCGGGTCTGAATACGGGCTCCAGGAACGTGGGAGATCCTGGACCCCGCAGCCAGAGGAGAAGCGCAGAGACAGCAATGGAAAGCGAGAACTGGGAGGTGTCTCAAGGGCTGCTCTAGACCCCATGCCCTCCAGGGACAGATTGTGTGGCCTTGTGGGCAGAGCCTCTGATTGGGGGTCAGGACACCTGGGTTCTTTCCTTGGTTCTGCCACTGACCAGCTCTGGGACCCTGGGCTGGTCCCTTCCCCAGCCTCGTCTTCCCACATACCTATTTCCTGTACCAAGTTCAGAAGGCACCTGCCCCTGCACCCACGGCTCCCCAACGTCCTGCCCCACTCAAGCTCACACAGTTCCAGTCCCTCACCCCGTATGACACAGTGGGAATTTTCTGTAATATTTTTATTAATCCTATGGGTGCCTCAGTTTCCCTCTGTACTTTGCATTGCTACCCATGAGGGCAACAGGGTTAGGCCTGCTCTCAGGGACAGCCCAGTACATGAGGGGTGGGGGTGTCTTACTGGCTGGGCTGCAATGAACGGGGTCATTAAGGAATCTGCCCAAAGCAATCCCATCTCCATGCACAGTCCCAGAGAAACAATGGGAAGCGTAATGAGAAGCACATCCCCTGCCTCCTCCCTCCCCGGAACCAGCCACCCGGAGGAAGGAGGTGTCCCCCACCTCTCAGCAGGGGAGCTGAGCAGAGACCCCAGTTCGAGCAAGGTCACAGGCAGGGGCTACTCCAAGACACTGGTTAAAAGCTGGGGCGTAGCACCCACTCTGTGGGGCCGGGACACCCCGTCCCTTCCTGCCTGGTCCGTGGCCACCCACACAAGCTGTTTTCTGCGGGACTGCTCCCCTCCACCCTCACCCCCCGTCCTCAGGCAGGCTGGGGTCCGGCCCAAAGGAGGAGGGGCTCTGCCCATGTGTGCCCCACAGAGGGGTCAGTGTATGGGGACCCCTGCCAGCGGCTGCCCAGCAGAGCCAGGATGGGATGTCAGCCAGTGCCATGTGGTGCCCCCTGCTGGGCACTGCTGCTCCTCCCCAGTGCTGCTAACCAGCCAGAGCACAGGGCACCACGTCTGTCACAGCCCACGAATCCCCTAGCGAGCCAGTGTTAGCCAGAATGAGGCATTTGGAAACAGAGCTTCCCTGGGCAGATCACTCCCAGACTGGGGTACTCCCCAGGGTGTGACCGACACAGCGACGCTGCCTGAATCTGCTGAGAGCCTGAGCATGTCAACGTGAGGGGGGATCTGCCCCCTGCATTTAAGTGGGGCAGGGGCACTGTCTCCCGACCCACTGCTTTGGGGAGGCTTCACCAGCCGCACCACCTATAGCTTGGGAGCTGGGGATAGTACCGGGGTGACCCCTGCCACGCTGGAGGGGGGGTCCCTGCTGCTGTCTCCTCCACCCCTCCTGGCTCAGCCCCATGGAGATTCCTTAAAATCAATATTGAATGAAGCAGGAAGCAGCTGAGTGGTACCTGGTGCCACCGCCCTGTGCTGGGCACGGGGTCAGCAGGAGTCGAAATGGCCCCACCCCCAGTGCAGGGCGGGGATGGTGAATGTGGTTATAAAGAGAGGGGCTGGGAGCTGAGAGCCCATCACTGGGGATCTGGTGTGAGCCTGTCAGTGAGTGACGGCACCTCCTGCTCCTGCCCCATGGAAACCCTGGTGAGTCCCCCCTGCTCCATCTCGTCCTGCCCCATAGAAATTCTGGGGAGCCCCCCTACACCTTCACCTCCTCCTGCCCCATGGTAACACCAGTGACTCCCTCCTGCCCCAAGGGGTCCCACTGCCCCCTCTCCTGTCGGTAGCACAGCAGGGGCCAGGGACAGGAGATGTGAGTTGGGGGCTCTGGGTCTGTGCCCAGACTCAGGGGTGCTGATGTTGTGGGGTCCTGTTCAGGTGCCGGGATGGATGCCTAGGGCTGGACTCCTTCTGCTGCCCCTTCTCCTCTGCTTCAGGCCAGAGACTGTCGGGAGCATCAACCCAGCCACGCTCAAAGAGATCGTGGATCATGTGAACAAGTGAGTAACCGGCCTGGGGGAAAGGGGGGAGCATCTTGGTCCTGCCCCGCACCACTAGCCGTGAAGAGCACAGCAGGGACCCCTTGTGTCTGCTGGTATCAGAGGGTTACCTAGAGCCACTGCCTCAGAACCGGGGATGCAGGGGGAGATGCAGCCCAGAGCTGGAAGGGGTGTTTCTAGGGGTGCAGAGGGAGATGGAGCCCCGAGCTGGAAGGGGTGATTCTGAGGGGCTGAGGGGGGAGATGGAGTCCGAGCTGGGAGAGGTGATTCTGGGGGTTCAGGGGGAGATGGAGCCTGAGCTGAGAGGGGTGATTCTGAGGGGGGAGATGGAGTCCGAGCTGGGAGAGGTGATTCTGGGGGTTCAGGGGGAGACGGAGCCCGGAGCTGGGAGGGTGATTCTGGGGGTAGAGGGGAAGATGGGGCCAGAGCTGGGGAGGGGTGATTCTGGGGTGCAAGGGGAGATGGAGGCTGAGTTCAGATGGATTATTCTGGGGAGCTGAAATGTTTCCATTTCAGCTTTAGCAGTTTGACTTTTATGTTTAATATAATATAATATGATATAATATAATATCATACAATATCAAAGTCTAGATGTTTTCTTGTATATTAGAAGCAGTAATATAATATAACAAGTAAAAAAAGTATCAGAGAGGTAGCTGTGTTAGTCTGGATCTGTAAAAAGCAAAAGCGAGTCCTGTGGCACTTTTAAGAGTAACAGATGTATTGGAGCATAAGCTTTCGTGGGTGAATGCCCACTTCGTCAGATGTAAAAAAATAAAGTCATAACTAAACGTTTCAATCTAAACAAATTGTTCTGATAATTTTTCATCAGAAAATTACACAAAATTGATGTATTCCCTTGAAACCTTTAGATTTTTTTTAATCAGCCTTTTCCTAAGGAAAACTGTTCTGTCTGAAATATTTTGACCAGCGATAGTCATGTGCTTGCTGTACACTCCCTTTGGAATAAATCAGGAACAGATAACTTGCACCCAAGAGTCTTAAAAGAACTGGCTGAGAGCTCTCTCAGCAATTGATGTAGATTTTTAACAAAACTTGGAACCCTGGGGAAGTTCCATAGGATGGGGGGAAAGTCAAGGTTGTGCCTGTATTTACAAAGGGTAAATGGGATGGTCTGGGGAAGTATAGGCTGGCACCTGACACCAATCCTGGGCAAAATCTGTGTGTGCTTCTATTGTCCCCTCACCTCAATATCAGGGTTCTCATCCTCCCCCCCCGCCATGCCAGTGGCTCAGTGTGTCTCCCCATTTCCTCTGACATTGACCCTGGGCAGAATCATGGGAATGCTTCATATAGGGCGCCAAGAATAAAGAATTAAAGGATAGAAAGGGAATTCGCACCAGCCAGCATTGCTTCATGGGAAACAAAGTCAATATCCTTCTGGGATGAGATCTGGTGTTTGGTTGATAACGATAACTGTGCTGCTGGAGGACGATGGGCCAGGAGGTGACAGGAGGCTGGGATGGGAGCCTTTGGAGAGACACAGCAGCTCTTACCTGGGAATGACAGAGGCCAGTTAGATCGACCCCACTACGTCGCTCAGAGGTGTGAAAAATCCACCCCCCTGAGCGACATAGTTAAGCTGACCTATGCCCTGGTGTAGACTGTGGATTTGGTAGGGCCCTACCTATAGGATAAGTGCTCCCCAATATTATGAGGGTGAGGAAGTTAGATTTGGGCATGGGAGGCTGAGCATTAGCATGACTATTCATGATCACGCTCAGGTCCTATAATAGGGCAAACCACCATAAACCCGGCTTCATTCCCAGAGGCTGGGCCCGAGCTGGAGTGGGTGGGGGGATCTCCCATGTCTGCTGTCTAGCACACATCACAGCCCTGGTTACTGATTTGTTACCCGCACGCTCTAGGGCACCCACCTTTACCGTTCCATGGGTTTAAAGCATATCCCGGTTAATTTAGCCCCCCCACGCTTAACCAATTCCTAGGCCTCAGGGTATAACCTCGTTAATTTAAGTACCCACCTTACCCAGTTCTTAGGGCTCAGGGTGTAATTTTCTGCAGGTTTGTGGGGCCTTTTACCAGTGAAAAAGCCTTACACAGTAATATCCTAACCTCTATTTATGAACAGTTACCAAACCTGAATACGCAGTGGAAGCAGACAATGCTCACCACTCCCAATAAGGCAGACGGACTTTTCCTGGGGGCCAGTCAGAGTCAGGTCATCTGGGGCTCCAGCTGCTGCATTGAAGGCTGGCAGGGTGCTGAGGTCTGGCAGCTCTGATCTTTCTCTGTGCCCTGGAGTTAGCGTCCAAAGAACTTCCTTCCTTTTGGACCCCAGTTTATATAGTGAAACTTGAGTCCTGCTTAGCAATACCTGACCCAATCATTGTAAACTAAAGTATGACAAAAGAGTGGTTTTCACCAATCCTAGCCCATTCCAAACAATTCTTTCACCAGTCATCTCCCACCACCTTCGTTGATTTAATCTTGCATTAGTTTGCAACAGACAGAAACAAAGAATCAGACAGAAACCACAGAGCTAAACAATAGAGAAGTAGGGACCATAAAGACAAAACAATAGAAGAATAGATTGAACAATCCTGAATGTTGATAAGTGATTTCTCACCAGATAGGGTGACTAGGTGCCCGGTTTTTGACCGGAACGCCGAGTCGAAAAGGGACCCTGGCAGTGCTGGTCAGCACAGCTGACTGGGCCGTTAAAAGTCCAGTCGGCGGTGCAGCAGAGCCGAGGTAGCCTAGTCCTTACCTGTCCTGGGGCACCACGCTGCACCCTGGAACCAGCCAGCAGGTCTGGCTCCTAGGCAAGGGGCGGGGCACGGGGTTCTGTGCGCTACCCCCACACTGCGCACCAGCTCTGCACTCTCGGGAGCTGGGGGGTGGTGTTTGCGGGTGAGAGCAGCACGCACGGTGCACTGTGGAGCCTTCCTCCCCCGGCCCCAGAAGCTGGACCTGCTGGCCACTTCTGGGGCACAGCGCAGTGCCTCAGGACAGGCAGGACACTGTGCTGTGCCCTAGAAGCAGCCAACAGATCCAGTTCCTGGGCGGGGGCCAGGGAGAGGGGCAGGAGGCTCTCTGCAGGGCACCGTGCCGCTCGTGCTGCTCTAGCCCACAAGTACCTCCCCCCCGACTAGGAGCCTGACCTGCTGGCCGCTTCTGGGGCACAGAACGGTGACTCAGGACAGCCAGGCACCAGACAGCCTGCCTTAGTGCCACTGACCAGGAGCCATCCAGCCCCAACCTGAACCCCCTGCCCCAGGGTCCCCCACCTTGAGTCCCCCCCAAACCTGGATCACCCTCCTGCACCCCAACCCCTCATCCCTGGGCCCACCCCAGAGCCCTCACCCCCTCCTGCACCCCAGCCCCCTGCCTCAACCTGCAGCCCCCTCCCATATTCTGAATCCCTCAACCCCACCCCACCCAGCCTGGAGTCCCCTCCTACACCCCAACTACCTGCCCCAGCCCACAGCCCAGTACTACACCTGGAGCCCAACCCCCCACTAAGAGCCCAAACCCCCTGACCCAGCCCAGTGAAAACGAGTGTGGGGGAGAGCGAACGACTAAGGTAGGGGGAATAAAGCGAGTGGGGACAGGGCCTCTGGGAAGGGGTGGGGCGGGGCCTCAGGAAGGGGTGGGGTTAGGTTGTTTGGTTTTGTGCCAATAAAAAGTTGGCAACCCTATCGCCAGACAGAACACTGTCAAACAAACTTTTCTTTCAAGATCTTAAGCTCTGGTGCTGGTGGGGACTATTAGGACAGGGGTGCTTTCTTAACAGCCCAATGATACATTGTTTTGATATACTTTAGAGGGAATGTGAGGATGTGACTCTGTTTCCTGGTTCTTGGCTGCTGCTGCTTACTGCCAAAAAAGGCCTCAGACCTTACAAATTAGTGCCCTGTCCTTTGCCAGTTATGAGCCCCCAACCCTCCCCAATTCAGCGGCACAAGGCCACTTCAGACAGAGGTGTGGAATGAGAACCCAGCTCTCTAACTTGGCAGACGCAGAGACTTTCACAGGTAATATGCCACATATATGTGCCATTGTTAGCCTCCCTTTAATCATGCTCACAGTCCCTCCCACAGCCTGGGACAGGGGTAGGCACCACCATGTTGCATGACAGACACTTAACAAAATTACCGGACTCAGTGACGGACATCGGGGGTGAGGGGAATTATGTCATTCAGTTATTCAACCTGGGGGGGAGGGATAGCTCAGTGGTTTGTGCATTGGCCTGCTAAACCTAGGGTTATGAGTTCAATCCTTGAGGGGGCCATTTAGGGAACTGGAGTAAAAATCTGTCTGGGGATTGGTTCTGCTTTGAGCAGGGGGTTGGACTAGATGACCTTCTGAGGTCCCTTCCAACCCTGATATTCTATGAATGAACAGGAATCATCAAGTGATCCATTCCTGTTGCTCATTTCCAGCTCCTCACAAACAGAGGTTAGGGACACCATCCCCACCCATCCAGGCTAATAGCCATTAATAGACCTCTCCTGCATAAATGTATCGAGGTCATTTTTGAAATCTGTTATAGTCTTGGCCTTCACAACGTCCTCCGGCAAAGAGTTCCACTGGTTGTGCGTTGTTTGAAAAAATACTTCCTTTTGTTTGTGTGAAACCTGCTGCTTATTAACAAAGACTTCAAAGGGGGCACTAGGATGTGAACCAAGGACCACTCGATCTGCAGTCAAACACTCTACCCCCAGCTGAAGGTGAAGACACATGGGACCATGGTGAAACAGGAATTCTTCTGGGGACGTTCTAGGGCCTGAGTTATGCAGGGGGTCAGACTAGATGATCAGGGCTGGCCTTAGAGCCTTTGAAACTATGAATTTATGAACCTAAAGTTGGCTGTAACTGCTAGTGTGAAGGTTGCTGCTCCTCTCCAAGAGGAGATGTTTTGTCTGAGGTTTCCTTGGGGAGAGGCACCAGGATCCCTGTTCCCTCTTTCTCATAACCTTCCTTGGACAGAGCATATCACAGGTTATCCCCTTTTGTTCTCTAACAGGAAACCTCCATCCACCAGATCTGTAATTCCCCCCATCCTAGCACAGTTGCTGGCTACATTTCCTAGCCTAACTCTCACCCCATGGATCTGGTATGTACACATACATTAGCCAATCATTACATGAGACAAAAGGTTTAGATTCACAATTTGAAGGCAATGAGTGAATTAGAACATAACATAACATAAGAACGGCCGTACCGGGTCAGACCAAAGGTCCATCTAGTCCAGTATCCTGTCTACCGACAGTGGCCAATGCCAGGTGCCCCAGAGGGAGTGAACCTAACAGGCAATGATCAAGTAATCTCTCTCCTGGCATCCATCTCCATCCTCTGACAAACAGAGGCTAGGGACACCATTCCTTACCCATCCTGGCTAATAGCCATTAATGGACTTAACCACCATGAATTGATCCCGTTCTCTTTTAAATGCTGTTATAGTCCTAGCCTTCACAACCTCCTCAAGTAAGGAGTTCCACAAGTTGACTATGCACTGTGTGAAGAAGAATTTCCTTTTATTTGTTTTAAACCTGCTGCCTATTAATTTCATTTGGTGACCCCTAGTTCTTGTATTATGGGAATAAGTAAATAACTTTTCCTTATCCAATTTCTCCACATCACTCATGAATTTATATACCTCTATCATATCCCCCCTTAGTCTCCTCTTTTCCAAGCTGAAGAGTCTTTAATCTCTCCTCATATGGGACCTGTTCCAAACCCCTAATCATTTTAGTTGCCCTTCTCTGAACTTTTTCCAGTGCCAGTATATCTTTTTTGAGATGAGGAGACCACATCTGTACGCAGTATTCGAGATGTGGGCGTACCATCGATTTATGTAAGGGCAATAATATATTCTCCGTCTTATTCTCTATCCCCTTTTTAATGATTCCTAACATCCTGTTTGCTTTTTTGACCGCTTCTGCACACTGCATGGACATCTTCAAAGAACTATCCACAATGACTCCAAGATCTTTTTCCTGACTTGTTGTAGCTAAATTAGCCCCCATCATATTGTATGTATAGTTGGGGTTGTTTTTTCCAATGTGCATTACTTTAGGGGCAACTCCAAGGGAAATACTGTTTATGGAGATATCAATCTAAATTTTACATGAGTTTTGTTATCTTCCCTTTAGGTTCTATCCATGGAAATTCACCCATACTCGTCTGCTGAAAGATCAAATAATGGAAATCTGCCTGCAGAGAACGTGGAAGGCTGACGCAGAAGGGGAACTGAAAGATGCCCACATTCAAATCAAAACGGGATGTTCAGAACTGACTGTTGCAACGCTAGCCCCACCAGTCCCTAGGACAGGGGTGGCCAACCTGAGCCTGAGAAGGAGCCAGAATTTACCAATGAACATTGCCAAAGAGACACAAGAATATGTCAGCAGCCCCCCATCCACTACCCCCCTCCAGCCCCCAGCACCTCCCGCCCACCAGCAGCCCCACCAATCAGCGCCTGGGAATCTGGGAATTACCTTCTGCAAAAACTCATCTTCTTTCGAAAACCTGTGGAAATAGCTGATTCAAGAAGTTGTTGACAGATGGATAGTACGCGTCTATCAGCAGCTCCTTGGGTCACCAGCCGCTGTCAACCAAGCCAGTTGGCAGACTGAAGGCAGGGCAAGAATGCTGAAGCAGAACATTCTTTCCTGTTGGGATACGTGACATCACAATAAACTGATACAGAAACACACCTGGACACCCACCCAGAGAGACACGCACCCACAGAAGCTAGTAACATTTACAACATTGAGAGATGCACTCAAAATCTCTAGGAATTTTGATTTGGGGGAGGGGATCATAGGTTCTGACTGCATGGGTGCTCCAGGGCTGGAGCACCCACGGGGAAAAATTAGCGGGTGCTTAGCACCCACTGGCAGCCAAGCTCTACCCTCCCCCCAGCCCATCTCCCGCTAACCAACTCCGCCCCCTCCCTCCCAGGGCCTTCCACAACAAACAGCTGTTTGGCGGCATTCAGGACGCTCCCAGTGGGTGAGGGAGGAGCAAAGCCGTAACTCACCCAGAGACGTGATTTTATGAAAAGGTTCGGAGGCCCAGAAACACGTTGAAAATGTTGGAAGGCCCTGTGGGAAGGAGCAGAGCGTTGGGCCTGTGGGGTCGATACGATGACTCAGGGGAAGCTCTTTGGGGCAGGGAGAGCTTTGTGTGACTGGGCAGGGCCTAGCAGAATGGGGCCCGGGCTCAGACTGACGGTTGTGCAGCCAGTGGCAGTACAAACAAATAACAATGGGGGGGAACAAAGCGACACATCTAATCGTTGGGATTTTACACAAAGACCTTTCAGAAGAGCCCCAGGCAGTGTCTGAGCTGGCTCGGATGAGGCAGCAAGGGGCAGCCCAGCCTGAGCCAGTGAAACTGCCAATCCCCCAGGGAGCAGTGGAAGCAGGCCCAAGCCGTAGCAAAGAGCGGTTCCTGCCGGGAGACGGGAAGCAGGCAGATTGCAGCTCTGTGGGACAGAGAGTGTCTGTTTGTTCTGTATGTGGACGGCACCTGGCACAATGGGGCTGGTCCCTGAGTGGGGCCTGTACACAATGCTAATAAAACAAGGGGATTTGTTGGATTACTGGAGAGCTCTGAATCCCCTGAGTGCACAGGTGGCAGGTGACGGGGCAAGCCATGGACAGACGGGATCTGCCCAGCCAGGGCAGCATATGCAGGATGGGGAAGGGGAAAGGCCATTGGGAGTGTTTCCGCGGAAGCAAAGAAATCAGGGAACCAGCGCAACCATGGCGGAGTGAGGCTGTTCCCTGGGCTAGATCTCCACAGACAGCAGTCATGGGCAGGCTGGGAGGGATGGCCTGGATTCACTTTGGATTGGCTCCAGTGTAAATGAGACGAGAATTGTCCCAGAAGGGCCCAGGTACAAGAGTGACAGACACTGTAGGTGGAGCCTGTGAATAAAACAATTAGGTGCATTATAAAACAGTAGTAAAATAATCCCCCTGCTCCCCTTCTCCTGATGGGGGACCCCAAGTCTGATCTTGTACCTGTCCATGGGGCATCATCACTGAATGGGGGAGCTGTTAACGAGGCACCTCAGGGATTGGCTGTAGCCCCTCACTATTCAACTTTGTAATTAGCCATCTGGAAGTAAATATAAAATCACGGCTGATAAAGTCTGTGGCTAGCACAGCTTGGAGGAGTGGTAAATAATGCTAATGACGGGCAGTTGTACAGAGCAGCCTGGATGGTTTGGTAAACTGGGATTAGTAAAACAAATGCAGTTTAATACAGCCAAAAGCCAGGCCCTGTAGCTGGGAACGGAGGCTGGTGGCCACACCTAATTCAGACCCTGGGTCTGTGTTGGAGCAGACGGGCGTGTCTGGCTCAACAAGAGAGGGTGCTGGGGTCCCGAGCTGCCAGGGCAGGAAAGCAGGGGCAGAAGTAGTCTTGGCACATCGGTTGGCAGCTCCCAAGGGGCTTTCTGTGATCCAACCCGTCACAAGGGACAAAACACTCCAATCCCTCCTGGTGGAAGGAGCCAGGTTTGCTCTTCAAATTCTGTCCTTGGTAAATGTCCAGGTCTGGGAATGTAACACAACAGCATTTCTAATGGGAAGCTGGCTGCAGAACAATTAAACTGCTGAGAGCTCCTATGCAGGAGGGGTGGGAATTCAGTCTCTGTGTTCTGTCAGTGCAGCTAGAGCAATAGGAAAACCTCACCACTCACTGTAGCAACTGTCTACTCCAAAGTACTACAGGAGCATTTTAAGTGTAGACAACCTGAGAGTGAGACCAGATCTACCTCCAGTTGGCACTAGGGATGCACCAACGCTGAGACCACAGCAATGACAACAGTTCAATCCTGCCAGAGTTGGCAGGATTCAAACCTACAGGGGAAGGCCCCAAGGAATTTCTAGTCCAGCACCTTAACTCCTCAGCCACAACTACCTGATGGCCATTGGCCTTCCTACACTATGATTCTCTTCTCAGGAAATTATCACTTCACGTTGTTTGCTCAGACCAGCCTCCCCGGCCCACTCACTGCTGTGCGGGGCTGTAAGTGTGTCCATTGCTGGACAGCAGGAATTCCTGCCCATTTCCCTTCCGGCTGGAGCAGGATTGGAGTGTGTTTGTGTTAATGACATTGCTGTAGATTGTTGTTCGTTCCCCATCTTGGCTATTCAGACAGTCCCTTTCCCATTCAGATCTCCAGCATCTCATTCCAATAGCAGGTCCGGTTTTCTCTGGGGCACTGCCATGTTTCATGGGGTTGGTGAGTGAACTCAGCCTTGCATTCCGTCCTTGATGGGGCAGGACAAGGGTGGTCAGTTTTGTTGAGTCACAAAGTTGGCAACCCTAGATCCAGGGGAAACAAACACCCAGCGAGGCTGGACAGGGGCAGGACATCAGCTTTGAGGGGAGGGGTGGGGGTGGCAGTGACATCACAAAGGCCTGTTGCAGGAACTCAGCCTATTGGGCAAAGGTGGTGGGGAGGGGGTGACCTCACAGAGAGACCCTGACATCAGCCGGGCAGGACAGAGGTGCAGGGCAAGGCCAGTCTCTGAGACCCCCCCGGCTTTGCTGCCGCAAGTCTCCTTCGCGAGGTCTCTCCTCGAGGACTGAGAGTAGGGTTACCATCCGTCCGGGTTTCCCCGGACATGTCCGGCTTTTTCAGTGTTAAATAGCCGTCCGGGGGGGATTTCTAATCAAGTAGAAATGTCCGGGATTTCCCCCTTCCCCTTGTGCGGCGCGGCTGATTGGACGCCTGGCCTGATTGAAAGCCGCTCGCAGCCACTAGGGCCTCTAGCAGCCAGAGTCCCTCCCCCTCCCCCGCTCCTTCCTCCCCCACAGAGCAGCGGAGGCTGTGTTTAATTCCACGTGGAGCCTGCATTTCTCCCTCTGCCGGGGGAGCGGGGGGAGCAGGGCAGGCAGCGCGGGGGGTGTGTGTGTAGAGGCTGCAGGGGTGGGGGGGTGCAGAGGCTGCAGGGCGAGTGGGGAGCAGGGAAGCACTTAGCAACCCCCAACCAAGATCAGAGCGGGAGGGAGGAGGGGGAATGTGGGGTGCTCAGAGGAAGGGGCAGAGTTGGGGCAGGGACTTTGGGGAAGGGGTTGGAATGGGGGCGGAGAAGGGATGGGGTTGGGGCGGGGCCGGAGGCGGGGAAGGGGCGGCATTGGGGCAGGGCCGGGGACGGGACCGGGGCCCCGTGGAGTGTCCTCTTTTTTAAATGTTTGAATATGGTAACCCTAACTGAGAGAGAATTAGGATTCACGGATGTGAGCATGAGGAGGAACCGCTGTGGAGTTTTCTCCTTTCCTACCACTGATTGTGCCGAAAACAAACTTCCCTTTTCCAAGGTAAGAGGCCCAGAGAGGTTTGGAACCTGTTCAGTCTGATCCCCCTGGTGCAGGCAGCATTCTAGGCCCAGAAAACACTTGCTTAAGGTGGCCAAATTTGATTTTCTGCCTAAGACTTTGACGCTTGGAATCCCTGGGGACATTGGGGTTTATCCTTTTTGGTTTCCCTTTTCCTCTTTCCTCCCTCCTTTCTCCTCTTCTCTTGCTTCTTTTTCCCCTTTCCCTGGCTTCCCTCCCTCTACCAAGGAGGGGTGTGTGTGGAGTGTGGATGGGGTGGGGGGGGTGCTCTCACTGCGGGAGGTCCTCACAAAGAGGTGGGGCTGGATCTGAGAGTGATCCCCTCTGATGGTGACCTGGGCCGTCCTTTGGGACATCTGGAGAGACCTCTCAGCCTCCCGCCCCTCAGAGTCTCAGTGCTGATTGGCCGAGCAGGGGGCTATCAACAGCGAGGAGACTCAGGTCTTTTTGGCCTCTTTTCAAATCAGGCAAATAAGTCAGAACCAATCCAATGTACGGGATTAATCTTGCTGCTTCTCTCCATTAATTGTCTCTTAACAGCTCATGATTTCCTCTAATGGTCGAGGTCTTCTATAATACTTGCTGAATAATTACTATGAACCACTGTTGGTCTGTAGCTCACTTGAGAGCACTTTATTATACATCCGAAGAAGTGGGCTGTAGCCCACGAAAGCTTATGCTCTAATAAATTTGTTAGTCTCTAAGGTGCCACAAGTACTCCTGTTCTTTATTCTGATCAGTCACTGTATGAAATTCAAGATGTGACAGATAGGTTGAAAGTCAGGAGCAGTGTTTCCTCCAATTTTTTATGTCCGTGTGCGGAATGAATTTTGTGGTGTGCACCAATATGGGCAATTTTGTTATTTGACACATCACTTGTATATTGCTGCACATAACAAAATTCATTCTGCACATGGATGGGGTGTGGCACGGGTGAGGCTGAAGGGTTCTGAGTGTGGGAGGGGGCTAAAGTGGGGCAGAGAGTTGGGTTGTGGGCTCTGGGATGGGCCTGGGAATGAGGAGCTCAGGGCTAGGGCAGAGGGTTGGG